>NW_028160358.1:15000-20950 GCF_964263955.1 Coregonus lavaretus | reverse complement strand
TGGGTGCTTGGACCCCTTCTTGGGGTCCCCCCCAAGCCATCCATGCCGACCATGGGCACCCCAAACCCCCATGTGTGAGTGAACAGCCTCCCCTGGGTACCCATAGTGAAATCAGGCTTAAAATGACATGTGGCGCCCCCCTGTGGATAGATCCGGCTGTGGGTGCTTGGACCCCTTCTTGGGGTCCCCCCCAAGCTGGCCATGCCTTCAATGGGCACCCAAAACCCCATGTGTGAGTGAACAGCCTCCCCTGGGTACCCATAGTGAAATCCGGCCTAAAGTGACATGTGGCGCCCCCCTGTGGATGGATCCGGCTGTGGGGTCTTGGACCCCTTCTTGGGGTCCCCCCCAAGCCAGCCATGCCGACCATGGGCACCCAAAACCCCCATGTGTGAGTGAAAAGCCTCCCCTGGGTCCCCATAGTGAAATCCGGCCTACAATGACCTGTGGCGCCCCCCTGTGGATGGATCCGGCTGTGGGGTCTTGGACCCCTTCTTGGGGTCCCCCCCAAGCCAGCCATGCCGACCAAGGGCACCCAAAACCCCCATGTGTGAGTGAAAAGCCTCCCCTGGGTCCCCATAGTGAAATCAGGCTTAAAGTGACCTGTGGCGCCCCCCTGTGGATGGATCTTGGTGGGGGTGCTTGGACCCCTTCTTGGGGTCTCCTCCAAGCCAGCCATGCCGACCAAGGGCACCCAAAACCCCCATGTGTGAGTGAACAGCCTCCCCAGTGTACCCCTAGTGAAATCCGGCCTAAAGTGACCTGTGGCGCCCCCTGTGGATGGATTCGGCTGTGGGTGCTTGGACCCCTTCTTGGGGTCTCCCCCAAGCCAGCCATGCCGACCATGGGCACCCAAAACCCCCATGTGTGAGTGAACAGCCTCCCCTGGGTCCCCATAGTGAAATCCGGCCTAAAATGACCTGTGGCGCCCCCCTGTGGATGGATCTGGATGGGGGTGCTTGGACCCCTTCTTGGGGTCTCCTCCAAGCCAGCCATGCCGACCATGGGCACCCAAAACCCCCATGTGTGAGTGAACAGCCTCCCCTGGGTCCCCATAGTGAAATCCGGCCTAAAATGACCTGTGGCGCCCCCCTGTGGATGGATCTGGATGGGGGTGCTTGGACCCCTTCTTGGGGTCTCCTCCAAGCCAGCCATGCCGACCATGGGCACCCAAAACCCCCATGTGTGAGTGAACAGCCTCCCCTGGGTCCCCATAGTGAAATCCGGCCTAAAGTGACCTGTGGCGCCCCCCTGTGGATGGATCTGGATGGGGGTGCTTGGACCCCTTCTTGGGGTCACCCCCAAGCCGGCCATGGGCACCCAAAACCCCCATTTGTGAGTTAAGATCATCCCCTGGTTCCCCTAGTGAAATCAGGCTTAAAATGACATGTGGCGCCCCCCTGTGGATGGATCCGGGTGTGGGGTCTTGGACCCACTCTTGGGGTCACCCCCAAGCCGGCCAAGGGCACCCAAAACCCCCATGTGTGAGGTAATAGCCTCCCCTGGTTCTCCTAGTGTCCGCCGGCGGTTTACCATATGGGGGTGTCTGACCACCAACCCAATCCGAGAAAAGTGCATCAAAATCGGCCTTCCGGGAGCCAGGAGTCGGTCCCTGGTTCTCCTAATGTCAACCGGATGATTTCCATATGGGGGTGTCTGACCACCAACCCAATCCGAGAAAAGTGCATCAAAATCGGCCTTCCGGGAGCCAGGAGTCGGTCCCTGGTTCTCCTGGTGTCAACCGGATGGTTTCCATATGGGGGGTGTCTGACCACCAACCCAATCCGAGAAAAGTGCATCAAAATCGGCCTTCCGGGAGCCAGGAGTCGGTCCCTGGTTCTCCTGTTGTCAACCGGATGATTTCCATATGGGGGTGTCTGACCACCAACCCAATCCGAGAAAAGTGCATCAAAATCGGCCTTCCGGGAGCCAGGAGTCGGTCCCTGGTTCTCCTAATGTCAACCGGATGATTTCCATATGGGGGTGTCTGACCACCAACCCAATCCGAGAAAAGTGCATCAAAATCGGCCTTCCGGGAGCCAGGAGTCGGTCCCTGGTTCTCCTAATGTCAACCGGATGATTTCCATATGGGGGTGTCTGACCACCAACCCAATCCGAGAAAAGTGCATCAAAATCGGCCTTCCGGGAGCCAGGAGTCGGTCCCTGGTTCTCCTGTTGTCAACCGGATGATTTCCATATGGGGGTGTCTGACCACCAACCCAATCCGAGAAAAGTGCATCAAAATCGGCCTTCCGGGAGCCAGGAGTCGGTCCCTGGTTCTCCTGTTGTCAACCGGATGATTTCCATATGGGGGTGTCTGACCACCAACCCAATCCGAGAAAAGTGCATCAAAATCGGCCTTCCGGGAGCCAGGAGTCGGTCCCTGGTTCTCCTGTTGTCAACCGGATGATTTCCATATGGGGGTGTCTGACCACCAACCCAATCCGAGAAAAGTGCATCAAAATCGGCCTTCCGGGAGCCAGGAGTCGGTCCCTGGTTCTCCTGTTGTCAACCGGATGATTTCCATATGGGGGTGTCTGACCACCAACCCAATCCGAGAAAAGTGCATCAAAATCGGCCTTCCGGGAGCCAGGAGTCGGTCCCTGGTTCTCATAGTGTCAACCGGATGGTTTCCATATGGGGGTGTCTGACCACCAACCCAATCCGAAAAAAGTGCATCAAAATCGGCCTTCCGGGAGCCAGGAGTCGGTCCCTGGTTCTCATAGTGTCAACCGGATGATTTCCATATGGGGGTGTCTGACCACCAACCCAATCCGAGAAAAGTGCATCAAAATCGGCCTTCCGGGAGCCAGGAGTCGGTCCCTGGTTCTCATAGTGTCAACCGGATGATTTCCATATGGGGGTGTCTGACCACCCACCCAATCCGAGAAAAGTGCATCAAAATCGGCCTTCCGGGAGCCAGGAGTCGGTCCCTGGTTCTCATAGTGTCAACCGGATGATTTCCATATGGGGTGTCTGACCACCAACCCAATCCGAGAAAAGTGCATCAAAATCGGCCTTCCGGGAGCCAGGAGTCGGTCCCTGGTTCTCCTGTTGTCAACCGGATGATTTCCATATGGGGGTGTCTGACCACCAACCCAATCCGAGAAAAGTGCATCAAAATCGGCCTTCCGGGAGCCAGGAGTCGGTCCCTGGTTCTCCTGTTGTCAACCGGATGATTTCCATATGGGGGTGTCTGACCACCAACCCAATCCGAGAAAAGTGCATCAAAATCGGCCTTCCGGGAGCCAGGAGTCGGTCCCTGGTTCTCCTGTTGTCAACCGGATGATTTCCATATGGGGGTGTCTGACCACCAACCCAATCCGAGAAAAGTGCATCAAAATCGGCCTTCCGGGAGCCAGGAGTCGGTCCCTGGTTCTCATAGTGTCAACCGGATGGTTTCCATATGGGGGTGTCTGACCACCAACCCAATCCGAAAAAAGTGCATCAAAATCGGCCTTCCGGGAGCCAGGAGTCGGTCCCTGGTTCTCATAGTGTCAACCGGATGATTTCCATATGGGGGTGTCTGACCACCAACCCAATCCGAGAAAAGTGCATCAAAATCGGCCTTCCGGGAGCCAGGAGTCGGTCCCTGGTTCTCATAGTGTCAACCGGATGATTTCCATATGGGGGTGTCTGACCACCAACCCAATCCGAGAAAAGTGCATCAAAATCGGCCTTCCGGGAGCCAGGAGTCGGTCCCTGGTTCTCATAGTGTCAACCGGATGATTTCCATATGGGGGTGTCTGACCACCAACCCAATCCGAGAAAAGTGCATCAAAATCGGCCTTCCGGGAGCCAGGAGTCGGTCCCTGGTTCTCCTGTTGTCAACCGGATGATTTCCATATGGGGGTGTCTGACCACCAACCCAATCCGAGAAAAGTGCATCAAAATCGGCCTTCCGGGAGCCAGGAGTCGGTCCCTGGTTCTCCTGTTGTCAACCGGATGATTTCCATATGGGGGTGTCTGACCACCAACCCAATCCGAGAAAAGTGCATCAAAATCGGCCTTCCGGGAGCCAGGAGTCGGTCCCTGGTTCTCCTGTTGTCAACCGGATGATTTCCATATGGGGGTGTCTGACCACCAACCCCAATCCGAGAAAAGTGCATCAAAATCGGCCTTCCGGGAGCCAGGAGTCGGTCCCTGGTTCTCATAGTGTCAACCGGATGGTTTCCATATGGGGGTGTCTGACCACCAACCCAATCCGAAAAAAGTGCATCAAAATCGGCCTTCCGGGAGCCAGGAGTCGGTCCCTGGTTCTCATAGTGTCAACCGGATGATTTCCATATGGGGGTGTCTGACCACCAACCCAATCCGAGAAAAGTGCATCAAAATCGGCCTCCGGGAGCCAGGAGTCGGTCCCTGGTTCTCATAGTGTCAACCGGATGATTTCCATATGGGGGTGTCTGACCACCAACCCAATCCGAGAAAAGTGCATCAAAATCGGCCTTCCGGGAGCCAGGAGTCGGTCCCTGGTTCTCATAGTGTCAACCGGATGGTTTCCATATGGGGGTGTCTGACCACCAACCCAATCCGAGAAAAGTGCATCAAAATCGGCCTTCCGGGAGCCAGGAGTCGGTCCCTGGTTCTCATAGTGTCAACCGGATGGTTTCCATATGGGGGTGTCTGACCACCAACCCAATCCGAAAAAAGTGCATCAAAATCGGCCTTCCGGGAGCCAGGAGTCGGTCCCTGGTTCTCATAGTGTCAACCGGATGGTTTCCATATGGGGGTGTCTGACCACCAACCCAATCCGAAAAAAGTGCATCAAAATCGGCCTTCCGGGAGCCAGGAGTCGGTCCCTGGTTCTCATAGTGTCAACCGGATGGTTCCATATGGGGGTGTCTGACCACCAACCCAATCCGAAAAAAGTGCATCAAAATCGGCCTTCCGGGAGCCAGGAGTCGGTCCCTGGTTCTCCTGTTGTCAACCGGATGATTTCCATATGGGGGTGTCTGACCACCACCCCAATCCGAAAAAAGTGCATCAAAATCGGCCTCCGTGAGCCAGGAGTCGGTCCCTGGTTCTCCTGGTGTCCGCCGGCGGACAACCATGTTGGGGTGTCTGACCACCAACCCAATCCGAGAAAAGTGCATCAAAATCGGCCTTCCGTGAGGCAGGAGTCGGTCCCTGGTTCTCCTGTTGTCAACCGGATGATTTCCATATGGGGGTGTCTGACCACCACCCCAATCCGAAAAAAGTGCATCAAATCGGCCTTCCGTGAGGCAGGAGTCGGTCCCTGGTTCTCCTGGTGTCCGCCGGCGGACAACCATGTTGGGGTGTCTGACCCACAACCCAATCCGACCAAGTGCACCCAAATCGGCCTTCCGTGAGCCAGGAGTCGGTCTCTGGTTCTCCCATCGGCCGCCGGCGGTCTTCCATGTGGGGGTGTCTGACCCACAACCCAATCCGACCAAGAGCACCCATGTCGGCCTTGTGTGAGTCAGGAGCCTTCCCCCTGGTTCTCATTTGGGTTACCATGCACGAAGGGACATAGTGCAATTTCGGCCGATTTTTCCGATTTTTTCAAATAATGTTTAAAAATACTTCCCGATGAGCTAGAGGTCCCAAATTTGGTCTATTATCCTCTTTTATGATGAACTTCCATTACCTAAAAGGGTTTTTCTTAACTCGTATAGGAACATCAACCGTTCTGACCCCTATTTTTTTTTTTCACTTTTCTAACATAATTAAAATATAGTAAAAAATTTCCAAAAACGAATTAATTTATATATAAATGTGCGTCTATTCGTGCCCTTTTGCGCCAAAAAAACCCCATCCTGATTGGACTTTTAGTTTTTGAATTATTAACGTTTTAAGTCGTTTTTTCAAAACCGAAATCGCTGTTTTTTCCCCCAAACGGCGGAGCACAGACAGGCCCAGCGGGTGGCAGGGCTTATGTCGATAATTTGGCCTCTCCCGTAGTAGCCCCACTCGGTTCCAGGTCGGC
>NW_028160358.1:0-5000 GCF_964263955.1 Coregonus lavaretus | reverse complement strand
TGGGCAGGGAGTGTGGGCTTGGTGGTCGTGGTTCTGGAGCCCAGGCCATCCAGGGAGTGAGCTGCAGTCTCAGGCCGAGTGAGAGAGGGTTTCACTGGGCAGGGAGTGTGGGCTTGGTGGTCGTGGTTCTGGAGCCCAGGCCATCCAGGGAGTGAGCTGCAGTCTCAGGCCGAGTGAGAGAGGGTTTCACTGGGCATGGAGTGTAGAGATGGAGGCAATGAGCTCCAGAGGTCACAAAGGTCAATGTGGGCCTGCATGGCTGTCAGCAGGGCCACAGAGAGAAGGCCCAAGTGAATAGGTGTGTCTGTGTGAGTGAGTGAACCTGTCTCATAGGGGGGCAGAGCAGGCATCCCCTTTGGGGGCTGTCTGCTCTGTCCCCCTTTTTTTTTGGCCTCCTATACCTCTGGAGGTCAAGGGAGTAAGCTGTACTCTCAAGCCCATGTGAGAGAGGCTTTTAATGGGAAGAGAGAGTTTAAAAAGAGGCATGGAGCTCCAGAGGTCACAAAGGTCAATGTGGGCCTGCATGGATGTCAGCAGGGCATGAGGGAGAAGGCCCAAGTGAATAGGTGTGTCTGTGTGAGTGAGTGAACCTGTCTCATAGGGGGGCAGAGCAGGCATCCCCTTTGGGGGCTGTCTGCTCTGTCCCCCTTTTTTTTTGGCCTCCTACCTCTGGAGGTCAAGGGAGTAAGCTGTACTCTCAAGCCCATGGGAGAGAGGGTTTTAATAGGGAGAGAGTGATTAAAAAGAGGCATGGTGCTCCAGGGGAGTGAGCTGTACTCTCATGCCCATGGGAGATGCCCTTTACTAGGCAGGGAGTTTAGAACAAGGTGCATGGAGCTCCAGAGGTCACAAAGGTCAATGTGGGCCTGCATGGATGTCAGCAGGGCATGAGGGAGAAGGCCCAAGTGAATAGGTTTGTCTGTGTGTGTCTGTGTGAGTGAGTGAGTGAGTGTGTGTGTGAACCTTTCCCACAGGAGGGCAGCACTGTGCAGGCAGCTCCAATGGAGGCTGGCTGCTCTGTGCCCATGTATTATTTGTTCTCTCTCTCTCTCTCTCCCCTTTCTTCTGGCCTGCTGGATCACTTTTGTGTGTGGAGGGCTGGACTCTGTCTCACCCATCCCAGCCATGGGCACCCAGAATGCCCATGTGTGAGTCAGGAGCCCTCCCCTGGTTCTCCTAGTGAAAATGACCTGTGGCGCCCCCCTGTGGATGGATCTTGGTGGGGGTGCTTGGACCCCTTCTTGGGGTCTCCCCCAAGCCAGCCATGCCGGCCATGGGCACCCAAAACCCCCATGTGTGAGTGAACAGCCTCCCCAGTGTCCCCTAGTGAAATCAGGCTTAAAGTGACCTGTGGCGCCCCCCTGTGGATGGATCTTGGTGGGGGTGCTTGGACCCCTTCTTGGGGTCTCCCCCAAGCCAGCCATGCCGGCCATGGGCACCCAAAACCCCCATGTGTGAGTGAACAGCCTCCCCAGTGTACCCATAGTGAAATCAGGCTTAAAGTGACCTGTGGCGCCCCCCTGTGGATGGATCTTGGTGGGGGTGCTTGGACCCCTTCTTGGGGTCTCCTCCAAGCCAGCCATGCCGACCATGGGCACCCAAAACCCCCATGTGTGAGTGAACAGCCTCCCCAGTGTACCCATAGTGAAATCAGGCTTAAAGTGACCTGTGGCGCCCCCCTGTGGATGGATCTTGGTGGGGGTGCTTGGACCCCTTCTTGGGGTCTCCCCCAAGCCAGCCATGCCGGCCATGGGCACCCAAAACCCCCATGTGTGAGTGAACAGCCTCCCCAGTGTACCCATAGTGAAATCAGGCTTAAAGTGACCTGTGGCGCCCCCCTGTGGATGGATCTTGGTGGGGGTGCTTGGACCCCTTCTTGGGGTCTCCTCCAAGCCAGCCATGCCGACCATGGGCACCCAAAACCCCCATGTGTGAGTGAACAGCCTCCCCAGTGTACCCATAGTGAAATCAGGCTTAAAGTGACCTGTGGCGCCCCCCTGTGGATGGATCTTGGTGGGGGTGCTTGGACCCCTTCTTGGGGTCTCCTCCAAGCCAGCCATGCCGACCATGGGCACCCAAAACCCCCATGTGTGAGTGAACAGCCTCCCCAGTGTACCCATAGTGAAATCAGGCTTAAAGTGACCTGTGGCGCCCCCCTGTGGATGGATCTTGGTGGGGGTGCTTGGGACCCCTTCTTGGGGTCTCCCCAAGCCAGCCATGCCGGCCATGGGCACCCAAAACCCCCATGTGTGAGTGAACAGCCTCCCCAGTGTACCCATAGTGAAATCAGGCTTAAAGTGACCTGTGGCGCCCCCCTGTGGATGGATCTTGGTGGGGGTGCTTGGACCCTTCTTGGGGTCTCCTCCAAGCCAGCCATGCCGACCATGGGCACCCAAAACCCCCATGTGTGAGTGAACAGCCTCCCCAGTGTACCCATAGTGAAATCAGGCTTAAAGTGACCTGTGGCGCCCCCCTGTGGATGGATCTTGGTGGGGGGTGCTTGGACCCCTTCTTGGGGTCTCCCCCAAGCCAGCCATGCCGGCCATGGGCACCCAAAACCCCCATGTGTGAGTGAACAGCCTCCCCAGTGTACCCATAGTGAAATCAGGCTTAAAGTGACCTGTGGCGCCCCCCTGTGGATGGATCTTGGTGGGGGTGCTTGGACCCCTTCTTGGGGTCTCCTCCAAGCCAGCCATGCCGACCATGGGCACCCAAAACCCCCATGTGTGAGTGAACAGCCTCCCCAGTGTACCCATAGTGAAATCAGGCTTAAAGTGACCTGTGGCGCCCCCCTGTGGATGGATCTTGGTGGGGGTGCTTGGACCCCTTCTTGGGGTCTCCTCCAAGCCAGCCATGCCGACCATGGGCACCCAAAACCCCCATGTGTGAGTGAACAGCCTCCCCAGTGTACCCATAGTGAAATCAGGCTTAAAGTGACCTGTGGCGCCCCCCTGTGGATGGATCTTGGTGGGGGTGCTTGGACCCCTTCTTGGGGTCTCCCCCAAGCCAGCCATGCCGGCCATGGGCACCCAAAACCCCCATGTGTGAGTGAACAGCCTCCCCAGTGTACCCATAGTGAAATCAGGCTTAAAGTGACCTGTGGCGCCCCCCTGTGGATGGATCTTGGTGGGGGTGCTTGGACCCCTTCTTGGGGTCTCCTCCAAGCCAGCCATGCCGACCATGGGCACCCAAAACCCCCATGTGTGAGTGAACAGCCTCCCCAGTGTACCCATAGTGAAATCAGGCTTAAAGTGACCTGTGGCGCCCCCCTGTGGATGGATCTTGGTGGGGGTGCTTGGGACCCCTTCTTGGGGTCTCCTCCAAGCCAGCCATGCCGACCATGGGCACCCAAAACCCCCATGTGTGAGTGAACAGCCTCCCCAGTGTACCCATAGTGAAATCAGGCTTAAAGTGACCTGTGGCGCCCCCCTGTGGATGGATTCGGCTGTGGGTGCTTGGACCCCTTCTCGGGGTCCCCCCCAAGCCAGCCATGCCGGCCATGGGCACCCAAAACCCCCATGTGTGAGTGAACAGCCTCCCCAGTGTACCCATAGTGAAATCAGGCTTAAAGTGACCTGTGGCGCCCCCCTGTGGATGGATTCGGCTGTGGGTGCTTGGACCCCTTCTCGGGGTCCCCCCCAAGCCAGCCATGCCGGCCATGGGCACCCAAAACCCCCATGTGTGAGTGAACAGCCTCCCCTGTGTCCCCATAGTGAAATCCGGCATAAAGTGACCTGTGGCGCCCCCCTGTGGATGGATTCGGCTGTGGGTGCTTGGACCCCTTCTTGGGGTCTCCTCCAAGCCAGCCATGCCGACCATGGGCACCCAAAACCCCCATGTGTGAGTGAACAGCCTCCCCTGGGTACCCATAGTGAAATCAGGCTTAAAATGACATGTGGCGCCCCCCTGTGGATAGATCCGGCTGTGGGTGCTTGGACCCCTTCTTGGGGTCCCCCCCAAGCCATCCATGCCGACCATGGGCACCCCAAACCCCCATGTGTGAGTGAACAGCCTCCCCTGGGTACCCATAGTGAAATCAGGCTTAAAATGACATGTGGCGCCCCCCTGTGGATAGATCCGGCTGTGGGTGCTTGGACCCCTTCTTGGGGTCCCCCCCAAGCTGGCCATGCCTTCAATGGGCACCCAAAACCCCCATGTGTGAGTGAACAGCCTCCCCTGGGTACCCATAGTGAAATCCGGCCTAAAGTGACATGTGGCGCCCCCCTGTGGATGGATCCGGCTGTGGGGTCTTGGACCCCTTCTTGGGGTCCCCCCCAAGCCAGCCATGCCGACCATGGGCACCCAAAACCCCCATGTGTGAGTGAAAAGCCTCCCCTGGGTCCCCATAGTGAAATCCGGCCTACAATGACCTGTGGCGCCCCCCTGTGGATGGATCCGGCTGTGGGGTCTTGGACCCCTTCTTGGGGTCCCCCCCAAGCCAGCCATGCCGACCAAGGGCACCCAAAACCCCCATGTGTGAGTGAAAAGCCTCCCCTGGGTCCCCATAGTGAAATCAGGCTTAAAGTGACCTGTGGCGCCCCCCTGTGGATGGATCTTGGTGGGGGTGCTTGGACCCCTTCTTGGGGTCTCCTCCAAGCCAGCCATGCCGACCAAGGGCACCCAAAACCCCCATGTGTGAGTGAACAGCCTCCCCAGTGTACCCCTAGTGAAATCCGGCCTAAAGTGACCTGTGGCGCCCCCCTGTGGATGGATTCGGCTGTGGGTGCTTGGACCCCTTCTTGGGGTCTCCCCCCAAGCCAGCCATGCCGACCATGGGCACCCAAAACCCCCATGTGTGAGTGAACAGCCTCCCCTGGGTCCCCATAGTGAAATCCGGCCTAAAATGACCTGTGGCGCCCCCCCTGTGGATGGATCTGGATGGGGGTGCTTGGACCCCTTCTTGGGGTCTCCTCCAAGCCAGCCATGCCGACCATGGGCACCCAAAACCCCCATGTGTGAGTGAACAGCCTCCCCTGGGTCCCCATAGTGAAATCCGGCCT
>NW_028160359.1:0-67797 GCF_964263955.1 Coregonus lavaretus | reverse complement strand
AGAGAGAGAGAGGCAGGAGAGAGAGAGAGAGAGGCAGGAGAGAGAGAGAGAGAGAGAGAGAGAGAGAGAGAGAGAGAGAGAGACAGAGAGAGTGTGGGGGGATGGAGACTCCCACAATCTGAAGACTGTCGGTGAGACGAACACAATGTCACAACACCCGTGCGACATCAGCAAATAAAACTGACTACAGACATCAGCAAATAAAACGGACTATAAAATGTTACTCAAAGCTTTCTTTACATATAAAGGCTTTTACAAACCCAAATATCAAAGGGACTTGATTGTCAATGTAATTGTTATCTTTATGGATAAATAAAACTGATTTAGAAGGGGCCTTGCCTTTCTATTGGTGGACTAAAGTTGAATGGAGCGATCCTTTTCAACCTCTTGCGTAGTTCACTTGTTTCTTCAAAACATGTTACATCCTCTAGCCTCACTAGTCTGGCTCACCACATGCTGTTTTCACATCTAACCAATCTCCCTCTCTTTCTCTCTCTCTCTGTCCCTCTCTTTCTCTCTGGCCCCACATCATTTCAATACTTCATACTCGACCGAGCCTGAACCCGACATTCACTTTGATGTCATTTCCCAGTCAGCAGATATCAGGAAGCAGCAAACCATTTCAAAGAAAGAACAGAAAATATGGTGGAATATTGTCAAGCAGCTGGTCTTCATGAACCTTTCTCTAACCACTACAGAATGAGTCTCCCCTAAGAGACAGCTGGTCTTCATGAACCTTTCTCTCCCACTACAGAATGAGTCTCCCCTGAGAGACAGCTGGTCATTATCAACCTTTCTCTCCTACTACAGAATGAGTCTCCCCTGAGAGACAGCTGGTCTTCATGAACCTTTCTCTCCCACTACAGAATGAGTCTCCCTGAGAGACAGCTGGTCTTCATGAACCTTTCTCTCCCACTACAGAATGAGTCTCCCCTGAGAGACAGCTGGACTTCATGAACCTTTCTCTCCCACTACAGAATGAGTCTCCCCTGAGAGACAGCTGGTCTTCATGAACCTTTCTCTCCCACTACATAATGAGTCTCCCCTGAGGGACTGGTTGTGTTTCATCTCCAGGTCGTAAAGTCCCTCCAGGCCTCCAGGACAATACCCAGGCTGCCCCGGGACAATGCCCAGGCCGGGGCCTGCTGAGTGGGGCACTGGAGGAGCTCCATTCCTCTCTCCCAGGTTTGTCCTGGGTCCATGGCAACCAAGCTGTGCTATCCCAGGGTCCCGCTGGGTTGGAGACTGAACACTGACTAGAGGCTGCTATTAATCAGGGGGTAGTAGGGGGGTGGAGGAAGGATGAGACATGAGATACAGCACACAGGGAACAGAGACTGGAGAGATTACCTTAAAGGAGGTGCCTGCCTGCCTGCCTGCCTGCCTGCCTGCCTGCCTGCCTGCCTGCCTGCCTGCCTGCCAGGCCTGCCTGCCAGGCCTGCCTGCCTGCCAGGCCTGCCTGCCTGCCTGCCTGCCTGCCTGGCAGGCCTGCCTGCCTGCCTGCCTGCCTGCCTGCCTGCCTGCCTGCCTGCCTGCCTGCCTATGTTGATAACTGGAGTTAGTGTTGAGTACTTTTAACTTCAATAAGAGTAACCAGAGATACTCTATACACCAAGTCACTCGGCTCCGTCATATCCTCACATGGTCTCTCCTATCATTGCTATGCGGATGACACTCACCTACTTTTCTCCTACCCCCCCCCCCCCCTTCTGATGCCCAGGTGGTGACAAGCATCTCTGCGTGCCTGGCAGATATCTCAGCTTGGATGTCGGCCCACCACCTCAACAAGACGGAGCTGCTCTTCCTCTCCAAGACCTCTCTCCATCACGGTTGACAACTCCACAGGGTCCGCCTCCCAGAGTGCAAAGAACCTTGGCGTAACCCTAGACAACAAACACTCTGTCTCGCTACTGCAGGTTCATGCTCTACAACATCCGTAGAGTACGACCCCTGCCTCACACAGGAAGCGGCGCAGGTCCTAATCCAGGCACTTGTCCTCTCCCGTCTAGACTACTCCAACTCTCTGTTGGCTGGGCTCCCTGCCTGTCCCGTCAAACCCCTGCAACTTATCCAGAACGCTGCAGCCCGCCTGGTGCTCAACCTTCCCAAGTACTCTGCTGAAGTTGATTGTTAATTCAAAAACAACACAGAAAAGTGTCAAATGGCAATTGGAGTTCAATTTAAGCAACTCTCTGTGAGTTGGATATTTACTCCATTTAGTGCTGTTTTAACTCCAAAAATATCAGTAGTTTTAAAACAAAATGGGGGTTGGACCTCGAGGTTAGAGCTTTGAGCCAGTAACCGAAAGGTTGCTGGTTCGAAAAACCGGAGCCGAAAGGAGAAAACATCAGTTGCTGTGACCTTGAGCAAGGCACTTAACCCTGAATGCTCCAGTGGCGCTGTGGGTGTCTCAGGGGGAGTTGGGACATGCAAAGAAACACATTTCCATTACACACTTCTGTGTAACAGGACAAATATAAACACCCCCCAAATTATTATTATTAAAATAGTGTTAAATTTGACTCCATGGGAGTTGAATTAACTCTTGCGATTTTACTGTGTGACCTGGTGCCTCCATGTCTCAGACAGTAACTTGCCATATTGCACCCAGCTGACAGACCACTGCAGTCAACAACTGAACCAGAGCCCGCCCCCAGAGCCCGCCCCCAGAGCCCAGAGCCCGCCCCCAGAGCCCGTCCCCAGAGCCCAGAGCCCGCCCCCAGAGCCCAGAGCCCGCCCCCAGAGCCCAGAGCCAAGAGCCCAGAGCACGCCCCCAGAGCCCGCCCCCAGAGCCCGTCCACAGAGCCCAGAGCCCGTCCCCAGAGCCAAGTGCCCGCCCCAAGAGCCCAGAGCCCGCCCAGAGCCCGCCCCCAGAGCGCGCCCCCAGAGCCCAGAGCCCGCCCCAGAGCCCAGAGCACGCCCCCAGAGCACGCCCCCAGAGCTCAGAGCCCGCCCCCAGAGCCCAGAGCCCGCCCCCAGAGCCACCCGGCTGACACAGGCTGTGGTCCAAACGCCTCCTTATTCCCTGTATGGGCACTGGTCAAAGTAGTGCACTATACAGGAAACAGGGTGCCATTTGGACCGCCTCCAGACAGTGTGCCAGGCTGAGGAGTGGCTCCAAGAATCCAAACCACAGATATCTGACATGGTGCTGTATGAGTAGGCTGTCCTCAAATGGCCACAGTTACAGTTAAAGTCAGGTTTAGATCGTTTTAAAGACATCAGATATCTGACATGGTGCTGGATGAGTAGGCTGTCCTCAAATGGCCACAGTTACAGTTAAAGTCAGGTTTAGATCATTTTAAAGACATCAGCTGGATGTTTTAGCTGAGCCCGTTTGGCCACAGTTAAAGTAATGGTTTAGATATCAGCTGGATATTTTAGAGGGGTCTGTATGGCCACAAGCCTCCAACAGGCCACGTACCAAGTCCTGTCCCTGTCTACAGCCTCCAACAGACCCAAGTCCTGTCCCTGTCTACAGCCTCCAACAGACCCAAGTCCTGTCCCTGTCTACAGCCTCCAACAGACCCAAGTCCTGTCCCTGTCTACAGCCTCCAACAGACCCAAGTCCTGTCCCTGTCTACAGCCTCCAACAGACCCAAGTCCTGTCCCTGTCTACAGCCTCCAACAGACCCAAGTCCTGTCCCTGTCTACAGCCTCCAACAGACCCAAGTCCTGTCCCTGTCTACAGCCTCCAACAGACCCAAGTCCTGTCCCTGTCTACAGCCTCCAACAGACCCAAGTCCTGTCCCTGTCTACAGCCTCCAACAGACCCAAGTCCTGTCCCTGTCTACAGCCTCCAACAGACCCAAGTCCTGTCCCTGTCTACAGCCTCCAACAGACCCAAGTCCTGTCCCTGTCTACAGCCTCCAACAGACCCAAGTCCTGTCCCTGTCTACAGCCTCCAACAGACCCAAGTCCTGTCCCTGTCTACAGCCTCCAAGAGACCCAAGTCCTGTCCCTGTCTACAGCCTCCAACAGACCCAAGTCCTGTCCCTGTCTACAGCCTCCAACAGACCCAAGTCCTGTCCCTGTCTACAGCCTCCAAGAGACCACGTACCAAGTCCTGTCCCTGTCTACAGCCTCCAACAGACCCAAGTCCTGTCCCTGTCTACAGCCTCCAACAGACCCAAGTCCTGTCCCTGTCTACAGCCTCCAACAGACCCAAGTCCTGTCCCTGTCTACAGCCTCCAACAGACCCAAGTCCTGTCCCTGTCTACAGCCTCCAACAGACCCAAGTCCTGTCCCTGTCTACAGCCTCCAACAGACCCAAGTCCTGTCCCTGTCTACAGCCTCCAACAGACCCAAGTCCTGTCCCTGTCTACAGCCTCCAACAGACCCAAGTCCTGTCCCTGTCTACAGCCTCCAACAACCCAAGTCCTGTCCCTGTCTACAGCCTCCAACAGACCCAAGTCCCTGTCTACAGCCTCCAACAGACCCAAGTCCTGTCCCTGTCTACAGCCTCCAACAGACCCAAGTCCTGTCCCTGTCTACAGCCTCCAAGAGACCCAAGTCCTGTCCCTGTCTACAGCCTCCAACAGACCCAAGTCCTGTCCCTGTCTACAGCCTCCAAGAGACCACGTACCAAGTCCTGTCCCTGTCTACAGCCTCCAACAGACCCAAGTCCTGACCCTGTCTACAGCCTCCAACAGACCCAAGTCCTGTCCCTGTCTACATCTTCCAACAGACCCAAGTCCTGTCCCTGTCTACAGCCTCCAACAGACCCAAGTCCTGTCCCTGTCTACAGCCTCCAACAGACCCAAGTCCTGTCCCTGTCTACAGCCTCCAACAGACCCAAGTCCTGTCCCTGTCTACAGCCTCCAACAGACCCAAGTCCTGTCCCTGTCTACAGCCTCCAACAGACCCAAGTCCTGTCCCTGTCTAAAGCCTCCAACAGACCCAAGTCCTGTCCCTGTCTACAGCCTCCAACAGACCCAAGTCCTGTCCCTGTCTACAGCCTCCAACAGACCCAAGTCCTGTCCCTGTCTACAACCTCCAACAGACCCAAGTCCTGTCCCTGTCTACAGCCTCCAACAGACCCAAGTCCTGTCCCTGTCTACAGCCTCCAACAGACCCAAGTCCTGTCCCTGTCTACAACCTCCAACAGACCCAAGTCCTGTCCCTGTCTACAGCCTCCAACAGACCCAAGTCCTGTCCCTGTCTACAGCCTCCAACAGACCCAAGTCCTGTCCCTGTCTACAATCAGACACTAACATCACAGCACTGGGCCTCACCTGTCTGTCTCTGTCTGACTGTAACTCCTCTAAGGTTTAAATACAGTGTTACAGCATAGCGACCATAACACTCCTGTCTGTCTGACTGTAACTCCTCTAAGGTTTAAATACAGTGTTACAGCATAGCAACCATAACACTCCTGTCTGTCTGACTGTAACTCCTCTAAGGTTTAAATACAGTGTTACAGCATAGCAACCATAACACTCCTGTCTGTCTGACTGTAACTCCTCTAAGGTTTAAATACAGTGTTACAGCATAGCGACCATAACACTCCTGTCTGTCTGACTGTAACTCCTCTAAGGTTTAAATACAGTGTTACAGCATAGCAACCATAACACTCCTGTCTGTCTGACTGTAACTCCTCTAAGGTTTAAATACAGTGTTACAGCATAGCAACCATAACACTCCTGTCTGTCTGACTGTAACTCCTCTAAGGTTTAAATACAGTGTTACAGCATAGCAACCATAACACTCCTGTCTGTCTGACTGTAACTCCTCTAAGGTTTAAATACAGTGTTACAGCATAGCAACCATAACACTCCTGTCTGTCAGACTGTAACTCCTCTAAGGTTTAAATACAGTGTTACAGCATAGCAACCATAACACTCCTGTCTGTCTGACTGTAACTCCTCTAAGGTTTAAATACAGTGTTACAGCATAGCAACCATAACACTCCTGTCTGTCTGACTGTAACTCCTCTAAGGTTTAAATACAGTGTTACAGCATAGCAACCATAACACTCCTGTCTGTCTGACTGTAACTCCTCTAAGGTTTAAATACAGTGTTACAGCATAGCAACCATAACACTCCTGGAAATCCTCTCTGATCAGCAGGAGAGGTAGAAGACTGTGTTTACAGTGAGAGAGATAATATAAGACTGTGTTTACAGTGAGCGAGATAATAGAAGACTGTGTATTTTTTTAAAGATTACAAAAAATGATATATATATATATATACACACACACACACACACTACCAGTCAAAGGTTTGGACACACCTACTCATTCAAGGGTTTTTACTTATTTTTAACAATTTTTTACATTGTAGAATAATAGTGAAGACATCAAAACTATGAAATAACACATATGGAATCATGTAGTAACCAAAAAAGTGTTAAGCGAATCAAAATATATTTTATATTTAAGATTCTTCGAAGTAGCCACCCTTTGCCATGATGACAGCTTTGCACACTCTTGGCATTCTCTCAACCAGCTTCATGAGGTAGTCACATGGAATGCATTTCAATTAACAGGTGTGCCTTCTTAAAAGTTAATTTGTGGAATTTCTTTCCTTCTTAATGCGTTTGAGACAATCAGTTGTGTTGTGACAAGGTAGGGGTGGTATACAGAAAATAGCCCTATTTGGTAAAAGACCAAGTCCATATTATGGCAAGAACAGCTCAAATAAGCAAAGAGAAATGACAGTCCATCATTAATTTAAGACATGAAGGTCAGTCAATACGGAAAATTTCAAGAACTTTTCATCAAGTGCAGTTGCAAAAACCATCAAGCGCTATGATGAAACTGGCTCTCATGAGGACCGCCACAGGAAAGGAAGACCCAGAGTTACCTCTGCTGCAGAGGATAAGTTCATTAGATTTCCAGCCTCAGAAATTGCAGCCCAAATAAATGCTTCACAGAGTTCAAGTCACAGACACATCTCAACATCAACTGTTCAGAGGGGACTGTGTAAATCAGGCCTTCATGGTCAAATTGCTGCAAAGAAACCACTACTAAAGGACACCAATAAGAAGAGACTTGCTTGGGCCTCCAGGCTGTGTAAGGGCTATTTTACCAAGAAAGAGAGTGATGGAGTGCTGCATCAGATGACCTGGCCTCCACAATCACCCGACCTCAACCCAATTGAGATGGTTTGGGATGAGTTGGACCGCAGAGTGAAGGAAAAGCAGCCAACAAGTGCTCAGCATATGTGGGAACTCCTTCAAGACTGTTGGAAAAGCATTCCAGGTGAAGCTGGTTGAGAGAATGCCAAGAGTGTGCAAAGCTGTCATCAAGGCAAAGGGTGGCTATTTGAAGAATCTCAAATATAAAATATATATTTGTTTATCACTTTTTTGGTTACTACATGATTCCATATGTGTTATTTCATAGTTTTGATGTCTTCACTATTATTCTACAATGTAGAAAATAGTAAAAAATAAAGAAAAACCCTGGAATGAGTAGGTGTGTCCAAACTTTTGACTGGTAGTGTATATTCGAAGTTACTCAGTAACTGAACCACAGAGTCACTGAAGCACTGAGACAGACTAGTCACTGAACCACTGAACCAGACTAGTCACTGAACCACTGAACCAGACTAGTCACTGAACCACTGAACCAGACTAGTCACTGAACCACTGAACCAGACTAGTCACTGAACCAGACTAGTCACTGAACCACTGAACCAGACTAGTCACTGAACCAGACTAGTCACTGAACCACTGAACCAGACTAGTCACTGAACCACTGAACCAGACTAGTCACTGAACCAGACTAGTCACTGAACCACTGAACCAGACTAGTCACTGAACCAGACTAGTCACTGAAGCACTGAGACAGACTAGTCACTGAACCACTGAACCAGACTAGTCACTGAACCACTGAACCAGACTAGTCACTGAACCACTGAACCAGACTAGTCACTGAACCAGACTAGTCACTGAACCACTGAACCAGACTAGTCACTGAACCACTGAACCAGACTAGTCACTGAACCACTGAACCAGACTAGTCACTGAACCAGACTAGTCACTGAAGCACTGAACCAGACTAGTCACTGAACCACTGAACCAGACTAGTCACTGAACCAGACTAGTCACTGAACCAGACTAGTCACTGAACCACTGAACCAGACTAGTCACTGAACCACTGAACCAGACTAGTCACTGAACCAGACTAGTCACTGAACCACTGAACCAGACTAGTCACTGAACCACTGAGCCAGACTAGTCACTGAACCAGACTAGTCACTGAACCACTGAACCAGACTAGTCACTGAACCACTGAACCAGACTAGTCACTGAACCAGACTAGTCACTGAACCACTGAACCAGACTAGTCACTGAACCACTGAACCAGACTAGTCACTGAACCACTGAACCAGACTAGTCACTGAACCAGACTAGTCACTGAACCACTGAACCAGACTAGTCACTGAACCAGACTAGTCACTGAACCACTGAACCAGACTAGTCACTGAACCAGACTAGTCACTGAACCACTGAACCAGACTAGTCACTGAACCAGACTAGTCACTGAACCACTGAACCAGACTAGTCACTGAACCACTGAACCAGACTAGTCACTGAACCACTGAACCAGACTAGTCACTGAACCACTGAACCAGACTAGTCACTGAACCACTGAACCAGACTAGTCACTGAACCACTGAACCAGACTAGTCACTGAACCACTGAACCAGACTAGTCACTGAACCACTGAACCAGACTAGTCACTGAACCAGACTAGTCACTGAACCACTGAACCAGACTAGTCACTGAACCACTGAGCCAGACTAGTCACTGAACCAGACTAGTCACTGAACCACTGAACCAGACTAGTCACTGAACCACTGAACCAGACTAGTCACTGAACCAGACTAGTCACTGAACCACTGAACCAGACGAGTCACTGAACCACTGAACCAGACTAGTCACTGAACCACTGAACCACTGAGCCTAATCTCCAGATCAGAGTGAGAGGAGGAGGAGGAGGAGGAGGAGGAGGGGGGGGGAGGGGGGTCTCCCCTCCATCCAAACCCCCCTCCCCCGTCTCCCTGTCTCCCCTCCATCCATCCCTCCCACCCCCGTCTCCCCCTCCATCCACCCCTCCCCCGTCTCCCTGTCTCCCCTCCATCCATCCCTCCCACCCCCGTCTCCCCCTCCATCCATCCCTCCCCCGTCTCCCTGTCTCCATTCCATCCATCCCTCCCCCGTCTCCCCTCCATCCATCCATCCCTCCCACCCCCGTCTCCGTCTCCCCTCCATCCATCCCTCCCACCCCCGTCTCCCTGTCTCCCCTACATCCATCCCTCCCACCCCCGTCTCCCTGTCTCCCCTCCAGCCATCCCTCCCACCCCCGTCTCCCTGTCTCCCCTCCATCTATCCCTCCCACCCCCGTTTCCCTGTCTCCCCTCCAGCCATCCCTCCCACCCCCGTCTCCCTGTCTCCCCTCCATCCATCCCTCCCACCCCCGTCTCCCCCTCCATCCATCCCTCCCCCGTCTCCCTGTCTCCCCTCCATCCATCCCTCCCCCGTCTCCCCTCCATCCCTCCCACCCCCGTCTCCGTCTCCCCTCCATCCATCCCTCCCACCCCCGTCTCCCTGTCTCCCCTCCATCCATCCCTCCCACCCCCGTCTCCCTGTCTCCCCTCCAGCCATCCCTCCCACCCCCATCTCCCTGTCTCCCCTCCAGCCATCCCTCCCACCCCCGTCTCCCTGTCTCCCCTCCATCTATCACTCCCACCCCCGTCTCCCTGTCTCCCCTCCAGCCATCCCTCCCACCCCTGTCTCCCTGTCTCCCCTCCATCCATCCATCCCACCCCTGTCTCCCAGTCTCCCCTCCATCCATCTCCCCCTCCCCCGTCTCCCTGTCTCCCCTCCATCCATCCCCCCCTCCCCCATCTCCCTGACCCCCCTCCATCCATCCCTCCCCCGTCTCCCTGTCTCCCCTCCATCCATCCCTCCCACCCCCGTCTCCCTGTCTCCCCTCCATCCATCCCTCCCACCCCCGTCTCCTTGTCTCCCCTCCATCCATCCATCCCTCCCACCCCCGTCTTCCTGTCTCCCCTCCATCCATCCCTCCCACCCCCGTCTCCCTGTCTCCCCTCCATCCATCCCTCCCACCCCCGTCTCCCTGTCTCCCCTCCATCCATCCCTCCCCCGTCTCCCTTCCATCCATCCCCCCCACCCCCGTCTCCCTGTCTCCCCTCCATCCATCCCTCCCACCTCCGTCTCCCTGTCTCCCCTCCATCCATCCCTCCCTCCACTCACCTTGGAAGGCTGCTACGTTCCTGGAGATGAGGAACTTGAGGCTGGAGGAGGAGGTCTGGAGGAGGTTCTGAACATCCTGCCGGGCTGCCACCTGGTACCTCTCCTCCATCTTCTTAGTACAGCATGTCAGGTTCCTGGACTGGCACACCTGGAGGTCCGAACCTGGAGTGGAATAAATACATTGTTACTCAGGTGTTATGCCACATTCCAAGGCCAGGCCTTCCATTGTGATCCCAGGGAGAGAAGGTGGAGGAGCATTTGTAAAAATAAAAAGTGCCAATGCTCAGCCAGATAGCAGTATGATCAGAGAGATACTGTTTCATTATCAGAGGTTTCTAGTGCTGTATATAGTGCTGATATACAGAGGAGAGGAGGTAGAGCTGAATGACATTCACTAACGAGTCATTCATTAATTATTTTGTATTTCAGTAATCCCCCCCCTCCTCCTTAACCCACTGGGCTGATTGCCACGTGGCAGCGAACCTGCCAGATAGCTATCAACATGAAACCACATCACTAGGGCCCTATGTTTTGGGACAATCATGTGACATGACCTGGATTCGAACCTGGATTTTAAAGCATTTTCAACAAACTGTCACTTTATGTCAGATGGACCCGCGCCGTCCTCAAGACAACTGCTTTCATTTTTGGGGTGTAATTCAAATGTTTTGGAAAATAAAAAATAAAAAAGGTTAAAATCTTGGTCATGTGACATGATAGTCCAAAACACAGGGCCCTACAGACATCACATAAGGGATATAATCGCATGAATAACTGAACTGAGGAACTCAAGACACAGACAGCATCACTTAACTGTCAGCAGCACCACCGTCTGAGGCTCATATATGATCTGGCCAAGGACAGAACGGATATCTCTTCTACCACCTGCATGCTACTAGACTACATCCTCACCACGTCCACACGGAGAGACTGTTTACGTGTTGAAACAGCTCAGGGGAGAAGGGGAACGCTGAAAGGCAGATTTGTGTGAAAAGAGTCTTTGACGTTATCACCTCGACAAGTGATGTCTCACATTTGCCACTACATGTGTAAAGCTGCCAGCTCCCACAGGAAACACAAACACACACAGGGGACAATCAAAACAACTTTTTTTTTTTTTTACTCTAAAAAGGGTTTTCAAACAGACGTGCCGATACAGAATGGAGGGAAGTGTTGTCAAAGACACTACCAGCCTGTGTGTTGTTAGAAGGGCTAGGGTTAGTCACACAGGGGAGGAGATGGCTGTGTGTGTTGTTAGAAGGGCTAGGGTTAGTCACACAGGGGAGGAGATGGCTGTGTGTGTTGTTAGAAGGGCTAGGGTTAGTCACACAGGGGAGGAGATGGCTGTGTGTGTTGTTAGAAGGGCTAGGGTTAGTCACACAGGGGAGGAGATGGCTGTGAGTGTGTTGTTAGAAGGGCTAGGGTTAGTCCCACAGGGGAGGAGATGGCTGTGTGTTGTTAGAAGGGCTAGGGTTAGTCACACAGGGGAGGAGATGGCTGTGTGTGTTGTTAGAAGGGCTAGGGTTAGTCACACAGGGGAGGAGATGGCTGTGTGTGTTGTTAGAAGGGCTAGGGTTAGTCACACAGGGGAGGAGATGGCTGTGTGTGTTGTTAGAAGGGCTAGGGTTAGTCACACAGGGGAGGAGATGGCTGTGTGTGTTGTTAGAAGGGCTAGGGTTAGTCACACAGGGGAGGAGATGGCTGTGTGTGTTGTTAGAAGGGCTAGGGTTAGTCACACAGGGGAGGAGATGGCTGTGTGTGTTGTTAGAAGGGCTAGGGTTAGTCACACAGGGGAGGAGATGGCTGTGTGTTGTTAGAAGGGCTAGGGTTAGTCACACAGGGGAGGAGATGGCTGTGTGTTGTTAGAAGGGCTAGGGTTAGTCACACAGGGGAGGAGATGGCTGTGTGTGTGTTGTTAGAAGGGCTAGGGTTAGTCACACAGGGGAGGAGATGGCTGTGTGTGTGTTGTTAGAAGGGCTAGGGTTAGTCACACAGGGGAGGAGATGGCTGTGTGTGTTGTTAGAAGGGCTAGGGTTAGTCACACAGGGGAGGAGATGGCTGTGTGTGTGTTGTTAGAAGGGCTAGGGTTAGTCCCACAGGGGAGGAGATGGCTGTGTGTGTGTTGTTAGAAGGGCTAGGGTTAGTCCCACAGGGGAGGAGATGGCTGTGTGTGTTGTTAGAAGGGCTAGGGTTAGTCACACAGGGGAGGAGATGGCTGTGTGTTGTTAGAAGGGCTAGGGTTAGTCACACAGGGGAGGAGATGGCTGTGTGTTGTTAGAAGGGCTAGGGTTAGTCACACAGGGGAGGAGATGGCTGTGTGTGTTGTTAGAAGGGCTAGGGTTAGTCACACAGGGGAGGAGATGGCTGTGTGTGTTGTTAGAAGGGCTAGGGTTAGTCACACAGGGGAGGAGATGGCTGTGTGTGTGTTGTTAGAAGGGCTAGGGTTAGTCACACAGGGGAGGAGATGGCTGTGTGTGTTGTTAGAAGGGCTAGGGTTAGTCCCACAGGGGAGGAGATGGCTGTGTGTGTTGTTAGAAGGGCTAGGGTTAGTCACACAGGGGAGGAGATGGCTGTGTGTGTTGTTAGAAGGGCTAGGGTTAGTCACACAGGGGAGGAGATGGCTGTGTGTTGTTAGAAGGGCTAGGGTTAGAGATGGCCTGTTAAGACATTCCTACTCATCTAGATAAGACAGGGGAGGAGATGGCTGTGTGTGTGTTGTTAGAAGGGCTAGGGTTAGAGATGGCATGTTAAGACATTCCTACTCATCTAGATAAGACAGGGGAGGAGATGGCTGTGTGTGTGTTGTTAGAAGGGCTAGGGTTAGAGATGGCATGTTAAGACAACATGAAAGAGCCTCAGTGTCTGATTTTAACTTCCCACATCTATTTCCACTTAAAGACCACAGAAACTGGGCTGGGTCCAACACACTGAAAGGCCCAGGTTTGATCTCTAGTCCATACGACTAGTTAAGGCGAGTTCCAGCTGAGTCAATGCGAGTCAAAAGGGGGTCTCATTATTCCAAAACACAGCTTCTTCTTTTCTTAGAGGTGATGAGACTGATTAGTCCCACGGACAGTTCCCAATCTGAGACTGATTAGTCCCACGGACAGTTCCCAATCTGAGACTGATTAGTCCCATGGACAGTTCCCGATCTGAGACTGATTAGTCCCACGGACAGTTCCCAATCTGAGACTGATTAGTCCCACGGACAGTTCCCGATCTGGGACTGATTAGTCCCACGGACAGTTCCCAATCTGAGACTGATTAGTCCCACGGACAGTTCCCAATCTGAGACTGATTAGTCCCACGGACAGTTCCCAATCTGAGACTGATTAGTCCCACGGACAGTTCCCAATCTGAGACTGATTAGTCCCACGGACAGTTCCCAATCTGGGACTGATTAGTCCCACGGACAGTTCCCAATCTGGGACTGATTAGTCCCACGGACAGTTCCCAATCTGAGACTGATTAGTCCCACGGACAGTTCCCAATCTGAGACTGATTAGTCCCACGGACAGTTCCCAATCTGAGACTGATTAATCCCACGGACAGTTCCCAATCTGAGACTGATTAGTCCCACGGACTAAAAAAAACAACCTTTCACATCACCAATCTTGTTTTCCCGTGGGACTGTTTAGATCAGGGGGGTCTCCAACGGGTCCATCTACCAGTAGCTACCAGCCCACCAATCAGGAGCTCACCAAACTATTCTGACAGGACATGCAATGGTCACGTGTTCCACCACAAAACTGCCATAAACAAAATCTCACGAGTATCAGACACAGCAAGCTCCCGGCTACTATCTAACCAGCGCAACGTTGACGTTTTATCCCACCCCTGGTTAGCCACTATTGGTTTAAAAAAGCCAAACCTAACACTAATATCTGACAATTAAAGATCCAGCGATATTGCCCCAGTGTGTCTGTGTGGAGCGAGCGTGTTCTGTCTATCACTCCGTGTAGCCAGTCGACCTGATAACAGTCTTGGGGGGTTGACAGAAATACTTTCCCCAAAAACTTTCTCATTTAAAATGTTAACTGTACAGTAGGGTTACCTGGCAGAAGGATATCATGAGGAAGTATATCATGAGGAAGTATATCATGAGGAAGTATATCATGAGGAAGTATATCATGAGGAAGTATATCATGAGGAAGTCTATCATGAGGAAGTATATCATGAGGAAGTCTATCATGAGGAAGTATATCATGAGGAAGTCTATCATGAGGAAGTCTATCATGAGGAAGTATATCATGAGGAAGTCTATCATGAGGAAGTATATCATGAGGAAGTATATCATGAGGAAGTATATCATGAGGAAGTCTATCATGAGGAAGTATATCATGAGGAAGTATATCATGAGGAAGGACATCATGAGGAAGTATATCATGAGGAAGGACATCATGAGGAAGGATATCATGAGGAAGTATATCATGAGGAAGTATATCATTATATCATTATATCATCTGTAGCTATTGTTTGTTGTTTTCTAACTTTGCCATGAAATGTGCAGCAGCAGCAGTTCAGAACCCTCACTAGACTCACTGGCTGGATGAGCAATTAGACAGAACCATCACTAGACTCACTGGCTGGATGAGCAATTAGACAGAACCATCACTAGACTCACTGGCTGGATGAGCAATTAGACAGAACCATCACTAGACTCACTGGCTGGATGAGCAATTAGACAGAACCATCACTAGACTCACTGGCTGGATGAGCAATTAGACAGAACCATCACTAGACTCACTGGCTGGATGAGCAATTAGACAGAACCATCACTAGACTCACTGGCTAGATGAGCAATTAGACAGAACCATCACTAGACTCACTGGCTAGATGTGCAATTAGACAGAACCATCACTAGACTCACTGGCTAGATGAGCAATTAGACAGAACCATCACTAGACTCACTGGCTGGATGAGCAATTAGACAGAACCATCACTAGACTCACTGGCTGGATGAGCAATTAGACAGAACCATCACTAGACTCACTGGCTGGATGAGCAATTAGACAGAACCATCACTAGACTCACTGGCTGGATGAGCAATTAGACAGAACCATCACTAGACTCACTGGCTGGATGAGCAATTAGACAGAACCATCACTAGACTCACTGGCTGGATGAGCAATTAGACAGAACCATCACTAGACTCACTGGCTGGATGAGCAATTAGACAGAACCATCACTAGACTCACTGGCTGGATGAGCAATTAGACAGAACCATCACTAGACTCACTGGCTGGATGAGCAATTAGACAGAACCATCACTAGACTCACTGGCTGGATGAGCAATTAGACAGAACCATCACTAGACTCACTGGCTAGATGAGCAATTAGACAGAACCATCACTAGACTCACTGGCTAGATGAGCAATTAGACAGAACCATCACTAGACTCACTGGCTAGATGAGCAATTAGACAGAACCATCACTAGACTCACTGGCTGGATGAGCAATTAGACAGAACCATCACTAGACTCACTGGCTGGATGAGCAATTAGACAGAACCATCACTAGACTCACTGGCTAGATGAGCAATTAGACAGAACCATCACTAGACTCACTGGCTGGATGAGCAATTAGACAGAACCATCACTAGACTCACTGGCTGGATGAGCAATTAAAGGGCCAGATGAGCAATTAAAGGGCTGGATGAGCAATTAAAGGGCCAGATGCACAATTAAAGGGCCAGATGCACAATTAAAGGGCCAGATGCGCAATTAAAGGGCCAGATGCACAATTAAAGGACCAGACGCACAATTAAAGGGCCAGATGCGCAATTAAAGGACCAGACGCACAATTAAAGGGCCAGATGCACAATTAAAGGGCCAGATGCACAATTAAAGGGCCAGATGCACAATTAAAGGGCCAGATGCGCAATTAAAGGGCCAGATGCACAATTAAAGGACCAGACGTACAATTAAAGGGCAAGATGCGCAATTAAAGGACCAGACGCACAATTAAAGGGCCAGATGCACAATTAAAGGGCCAGATGCACAATTAAAGGGCCAGATGCGCAATTAAAGGGCCAGATGCACAATTAAAGGACCAGACGCACAATTAAAGGGCCAGATGCGCAATTAAAGGACCAGACGCACAATTAAAGGGCCAGATGCGCAATTAAAGGGCCAGATGCACAATTAAAGGGCCAGATGCGCAATTAAAGGGCCAGATGCACAATTAAAGGACCAGATGCACAATTAAAGGGCCAGATGCACAATTAAAGGACCAGACGTACAATTAAAGGGCCAGATGCACAATTAAAGGGCCAGATGCACAATTAAAGGGCCAGATGCACAATTAAAGGAGAAGAATGGGCCTATTGGAAAGCTAGAAGAAAAAAAAACACGTTTGCTCACGACACTTTTCATTTTATTTAAGTACCTCTCATGCTAGAAAAGGTTGGAGAACCCTGGCTTAGAGGAATCACTGCCAAGCCCCAGATTTATCAGATGGGCCTGAGAGAAATGAGAAGTCCTCCACTTGTACTTGAAAGAACTGGCAACAAGCATCAGCCCTCCAGTACTACAGATGGAATGAACTGGCAACAAGCATCAGCCCTCCAGTACTTCAGAGCATCAGCCCTCCAGTACTACAGATGGAATGAACTGGCAACAAGCATCAGCCCTCCAGTACTTCAGATCATCAGCCCTCCAGTACTTCAGATCATCAGCCCTCCAGTACTTCAGATCATCAGCCCTCCAGTACTTCAGATCATCAGCCCTCCAGTACTTCAGATCATCAGCCCTCCAGTACTTCAGATCATCAGCCCTCCAGTACTTCAGATCATCAGCCCTCCAGTACTTCAGATCATCAGCCCTCCAGTACTTCAGATCATCAGCCCTCCAGTACTTCAGATCATCAGCCCTCCAGTACTTCAGATCATCAGCCCTCCAGATCATCAGCCCTCCAGTACTTCAGATCATCAGCCCTCCAGTACTTCAGATCATCAGCCCTCCAGTACTTCAGATGGAAAACCTTCAACTTCTTCAGCCTTACTGTCTGTCAACTGCGATGCGAGGCAATGAAAGAGCCGGTTAAACCAGCAGCTGGAGCTTAGACCTCTCGTCTGCGTCCCAAAAAAGGCACCCTATCCCCCTATTTAGTGCACTACTTTTGACCAGGAAGTAGGACTACCAGGAAGCAGTCCCTAAATAGGGAATAGGGTGCCATTTGGGACGTAGCCACCAACTGCTTACTACCAAAAGGAGGCTTTGGCAGAAGTATGGCACGGTCTCATCAACAGACTGCTACACTCAGGCAGAGACAAACGGGACTCTGAATGAAACAAATAACAAGTCTGCCTCCCAAAAGGCACCCTATTCTCTATGGGCCCTGGTCTAAAGTAGTGCACTATATAGGGAATAGGGTACCATTCTCTGGTCTAAAGTAGTGCACTATATAGGGAATAGGGTGCCATTTGGGACTCAGCCCAAGACAGCAGAATTTCCAAATCACTGTAAAACACACGAGTCACCGGGAGATTGTAAAGTCTCATTTGCAGGGGGGTTATTTTGGGGTTGAGGGTTGTGAATCTGACCAGTCAGAGAAAGAGAATATCCAAGGCCTGAGGTCATCTGCCTTTGGCCTAAAGAGCAGGAACCTGGACTTCACCAAAGAAATCGGAAATACAGACATTGTCATCCTACAAGAAACAGGGTCTAGAGGAGACGGACCCACTGGTTGCCCTCTAGGTTACAGAGAGCTGGTAGTCCCATCCACTAAACTACCAGGTGTGGAACAGGGAAGGGACTCAGGGGGTTATAGAGCAGACATTACTCTATTAGATTAATTAAAAACAGGAATATTTTACATTTGTCTAGAAATTCAAAAGGAAATGACCTCAGCAGAGAAAAATGTCCTCCTGTGTGCTTCCTACACTATCGTTCCAAAGTTTGGGGTCACTTAGAAATGTCCTTGTTTTTGAAAGAAAAGCAAAAATGTTGTCCATTAAAATAACATCAAATTGATCAGAAATACAGTGTAGACATTGTTAATGTTGTAAATGGCTATTGTAGCTGGAAACGGCTGATTTTTAATGGAATATCTACATAGGCGTACAGAGGCCCATTATCAGCAACCATCAGTCCTGTGTTCCAATGGCACGTTGTGTTTGCTAATCCAAGTTTATCATTTTAAAAGGCTAATTGATCATTAGAAAACCCTTTTACAATTATGTTGGCACAGCTGAAAACGGTTAATTAAAGAAGAAATAAAACTGGCCTTCTTGAGACTAGTTGAGTATCTGGAGCATCAGCAATTGTGGGTTCGATTACAGGCTCAAAATGGCCAGAAACAAATAACTGTCTTCTGAAACTCGTCAGTCTATTCTTGTTCTGAGAAATGAAGGCTATTCCATGCGAGAAATTGCCAAGAAACTGAAGATCTCGTACAACGCTGTGTACTACTCCCTTCACAGAACAGTGCAAACTGGCTCTAACCAGAATAGAAAGAGGAGTGGGAGGCCCCTGTGCACAACTGAGCAAGAGGACAAATACATTAGAGTGTCTAGTTTGAGAAACAGATGCCTCACAGGTCCTCAACTGGCAGCTTCATTAAATAGTACCCGCAAAACACCAGTCTCAACGTCAACAGTGAAGAGGCGACTCTGGGATGCTGACCTTCTAGGCAGAGTTGCAAAGAAAAAGCCATATCTCAGACTGCCCATCTTAATATTTTCTTTTTATTGGCCAGTCTGAGATATGGCTTTTTCTTTGTTGAAGCCTTATATTTGACCATATCAAATGTAAATTCCAGCAGAAAACCTAAGACAACTAACAACAATGAGAAATGGTTTGATGAAGAATGTAAAAACCTAAGAAAGAAATTGAGAAACCTATCCAACCAAGATAGACACATTTTACCCCAATAATTACCGTGGAATATGCATCAGCAGCAATCTCCAAAAAATCCTCTGCAGTACGATCAACAGCAGACTCCATTTCCTCAGTGAAAACAATGTCCTGAGCAAATCTCAAAATGGCTTCTTACCAAAATATCGTATGACAGACCACGTATTCACCCTGCACACCCCTTATTGACAAACAAACAAAACAAAAGCAAAGTCTTCTCATGCTTTGTTGATTTCAAAAAAGCTTTTGACTCAATTTGCCATGCAAGTTGATGGAAAGCGGTGTTAGAGGGAAAGCATATGACATTATAAAATCAATACACACAAACAACAACTGTGCGGTTAAAATTGGCAAAAAACACAGATTTCTTTCCTCAGGGCTGGGGGGTGAGACAGGGATGCAGCTTGAGCCCCACCCTCTTCAACACTTACTGTGACTGAGATCTGGGGTTGATATCTGGTCGTTCCAACCTAACTATCTTAAGATCAATGCACTAACTACAGTGGGGAGAACAAGTATCAAATTACATTATATAGATCAGTAGTATAGAGGTAGATCTACAGTGGGGAGAACAAGTATTTGATACACTGCTGATTTTGCAGTCCGTATTGCCCAGCGACAGCCCCGAAACCTGAAGGATCTGGAGAAGGTTTGTATGGAGGAGTGAGCCAAAATCCCTGCAGCAGTGTGCGCAAACCTGTTCAAGACCTACAGGAAACATATGATCTCTGTAATTGCAAACAAAAGGTTTCTGTACCAAATATTAAGTTCTGCTTTTCTGATGTATCAAATACTTATGTCATGCAATAAAATGCAAATTAATTACTTAAAAATCATACAATCAGATTTTCTGGATTTTTTTTTTAGATTCCGTCTCTCACAGTTGAAGTGTACCTATGATAAAAAATTACAGACCTCTACATGCTTTGTAAGTAGGAAAACCTGCAAAATTGGCAGTGTATCAAATACTTATTTTTCCCCACTGTATATCGATGAATTGGCAAGGGCACTAGAACAGTCTGCAGCACCCGGCCTCACCCTACTAGAATCTGAAGTCAAATGTCTACTGTTTGCTGATGATCTGGTGCTTCTGTCCCCAACCAAGGAGGGCCTACAGCAGCACCTAGATCTTCTGCACAGATTCTGTCAGACCTGGGCCCTGACAGTAAATCTCAGTAAGACAAAAATAATGGTGTTCCAAAAAAGGTCCAGTTGCCAGGACCACAAATACAAATTCCATCTAGACACCGTTGCCCTAGAGCACACATAAAACTATACATACCTCAGCCTAAACATCAGCGCCACAGGTAACTTCCACAAAGCTGTGAACGATCTAAGAGACAAGGCAAGAAGGGCCTTCTATGCCATCAAAATGAATATAAAACTCAGCAGCCCAGTTAGGATCTGGCTAAACACGCTTCAATCAGTTATCGAACCCATTGCCCTTTATGGTTGTAAGGTCTGGCGTCCGCTCACCAACCAAGAATTCACAAAATGGGACAAACACCCAAAAAATATACTTTGTGTACAACGCAAAAACCCAAACAATGCATGCAGAGCAGAACTAGGACTATACCCGCTAGTTATCGAAATCCAGAAGTGAGCTGTTAAATTCTACAACCACCTAAAAGGAAGCGATTCCCACACATTCCCCCATAAAGCCCTCACCTACAGAGAGATGAACCTAGAGAAGAGTCCCCTCAGCCAGCTGGTTCTGGGGCTCTGTTCACAAACAGACCCCACAAAGCCCCAGGACAGAAATACAATTAGACCCAACCAAATCATGAGAAAGCAAAAATATAATTATTTGACACACTGGAAAGAATCAACCAAAAAGCAGAGCAAACTAGAACGCTATTTGGCCCTAAACAGAGAGTACACAGTGGCAGAATACCTGACCACTGTGACTGACCCAAAATTAAGGAAAGCTTTGACTATGTACAGACTCAGTGAGCATAGCCTTGCTATTGAGAGAGGCCGCCGTAGCCCGTCTTCTCTCGAGAGCCAGGTCTGAGGAGAGGAGGAGGAGAGGGGGAGAGGAGGAGAGGAGGAGGGAGAGAGGAGGAGAGGGAGAGAGGAGGAGAGGAGGAGGGAGAGAGGAGGAGAGGGGGAGAGGAGGAGAGGGAGAGAGGAGGAGAGGAGGAGAGGAGGGAGAGAGGAGGAGAGGAGGAGGGAGAGAGGAGGAGAGGAGGAGAGGAGAGGAGGAGAGGAGGAGGGAGAGAGGAGAGGAGAGGAGGAGAGAGGAGGAGAGGGAGAGAGGAGGAGAGGGAGAGAGGAGGAGAGGAGAGGGAGAGAGGAGGAGAGGAGAGGGAGAGAGGAGGAGAGGAGAGGGAGAGAGGAGGAGAGGAGAGGGAGAGAGGAGGAGGGAGAGAGGGAGAGAGGAAGAGGGAGAGAGGAGGAGAGGGAGAGAGGAGGAGAGGGAGAGAGGAGGAGAGGGAGAGAGGAGGAGAGGAGAGGGAGAGAGGAGAGGCAGTCTGAACAGCAGCTCTGCCTACATGTCCACTGCCCACAAAATGAGGTGGAAACTGAGCTACACTTACTAACCTCCTGTCAAATGTATGACCACATTAGAGACACATATTTCCCTCAGATTACACAGACCCACAAAGAATTTGAAAACAAATCAAACATTGATAAACTCCCATATGTGTTAGGCGAAATACCGCAGTGTGCCATCACAGCAGCAAGATTTGAGGCCCGTTGCCATGAGAGAAGGGCAACCAGTGAAGAACAAACAACATTGTAAATACAACCTATATTTATTTATTTTCCCTTTCATACTTCAACTACTTGCACATTGTTACAACACTGGACACAGCCAATAATATAACATTTGAAATGTCTTTATTCTGTTAAAACTTCTGTGAGTGCAATGTTTACTAATGTTTCCCTTGTTTATTTCCATTTTGTTTATCGTCTATTCCATCTGCTTTGGCAGTGTAAACATATGTTTCCCATGCTAATAAAGCCCTTTGAATTGGAGAGAGGGAGAGAGGAGGAGGGAGAGAGGAGGAGGAGAGGGAGAGAGGAGGAGAGGAAGAGGAGAGGGAGAGAGGAGGAGAGGAAGAGGAGAGGAAGAGGAGAGGGAGCGAGTAGGAGGAGAGGGAGAGAGGAGGAGAGGAGGAGAGCGAGGATAGGAGGAGAGGGAGAGAGGAGGAGAGGGAGAGGAGGAGAGAGGGAGAGGAGGAGAGGGGGAGAGGAGGAGAGGGAGAGAGGAGAGGAAGAGGAGAGGAGGAGAGGAAGAGGAGAGGAGGAGAGGGAGAGAGGAGGGGAGGAGAGGAGGAGAGGGAGAGAGGAGGAGAGGCAGGACAGGAGAGGCAGGAGAGGGAGAGAGGAGGAGTGGAAAGAGGAGGAGGGGAGGAGAGCAGGAGAGGGAGATAGGAAGAGAGGCAGGAGAGGGAGAGAGGAGGAGGGGAGGAGAGGAGGAGAAGGAGAGAGGAAGAGAGGCAGGAGAGGGAGAGAGGAGGGGAGGGAGAGAGGGAGAGAGAAGGAGGGGAGGAGAGGAGGAGAGGGAGAGAGGAGGGGAGGAGGAGAGGGAGAGAGGGAGAGAGGCCTGGGCCCTGACAGTAAATCTCAGTAAGACAAAAATAATGGTGTTCCAAAAAAGGTCCAGTTGCCAGGACAACAAATACAAATTCCATCACCGTTGCCCTAGAGCACACAAAAAACGATACATACCTCGGCCTAAACATCAGCGCCACAGGTAACTTCCACAAAGCTGTGAACGATCTGAGAGACAAGGCAAGAAGGGCCTTCTATGCCATCAAAAGGAACATACAATTTGACATACCAATTAGGATCTGGCTAAAAAATACTTGAATCAGTTATAGAACCCATTTCCCTTTATGGTTGTGAGGTCTGGGGTCCGCTCACCAACCAAGAATTCACAAAATGGGACAAACACCAAATTGAGACTCTGCATGCAGAATTCTGCAAAAATACAACAAAAAACACCATAAAATGCATGCAGAGCAGAATTAGGCCGATACCCGCTAATTATTCAATTCTATAACCACTTAAAAGGAAGCAATTCCCAAAACTTCCATAACAAAGCCATCACCTACAGAGAGATGAACTTGGATAAGAGTCCCCTAAGTAAGCTGGTCCTGGGGCTCTGTTCACAAACACAAACAGACCCCACAGAGCCCCAGGACAACAACACAATTAGACCCAACCAAATCATGAGAAAACAAAAAGATAATTACTTGACACATTGGAAAGAACAAATAAAAAAACTGAGCAAACTAGAATGCTATTTGGCCCTAAACAGAGAGTACATAGTGGCAGAATACTTGACCACTGTGACTGACCCAAACTTAAGGAAAGCTTTGACTATGTACAGACTCAGTGAGCATAGCCTTGCTATTGAGAAAGGCCGCCGTAGGCAGACCTGGCTCTCAAGAGAAGACAGGCTATGTGCCCACTGCCCACAAAATGAGGTGGAAACTGAGCTGCACTTCCTAACCTCCTGCCAAATGTATGACCATATTAGAGACACATATTTCCCTCAGATTACACAGATCCACAAAGAATTCGAAAACAAATCCAATTTTGATAAACTCCCTTATCTACTGGTTGAAATACCACAGTGTGCCATCACAGCAGCAAGATTTGTGACCTGTTGCCACAAGAAAAGGGCAACCAGTGAAGAACAAACACCATTGTAAATACAACCCATATTTATGTTGATTTATTTTCCCATTTGTACTTTAACTATTTGCACATTGTTACAACACTGTATATAGACATAATATGACATTTGAAATGTCTTTATTCTTTTGGAACTTCTGAGTGTAATGTTTCCTGTTAATATTTATTGTTTATTTCACTTTTGTTTACTATCTACTTCACTTGCTTTGGCAATGTTAACATACGTTTCCCATGCCAATAAAACCCTTAAATTGAATTGAGGGAGAGAGGAGGAGAGGGAGAGAGGAGGAGAGGGAGAGAGGGGGAGAGGGAGAGAGGAAGAGGGAGAGAGGAGGACAGGAGGAAAGGGAGAGAGGAGGAGAGGGAGAGAGTAGGAGAGGAGGAGAGGAAAGAGGAGGGGAGGAGGAGAGGGAGAGAGGGAGAGAGGAGGAGAGGGAGAGAGGTGGAGAGGGAGAGAGGAGGAGAGGAGGAAAGGAAAAAGGAGGGGAGGAGAGGAGGAGAGGAGGAAAGGAGGGGAGGGAGAGAGGAGGAGAGGGAGAGAGGAGGAGAGGAAAGAGGAGGGGAGGAAAGGGAGAGAGGAGGAGAGGAGGAAAGGAGGAGAGGAAAGAGGGGAGGAGGAAAGGGAGAGAGGAGGAGAGGAGGAAAGGAGGAGAGGAAAGAGGGGAGGAGAGGAGGAGAGGAAAGAGGGGAGGAGAGGAGGAGAGGGAGAGAGGAGGAGAGGGAGAGAGGAGAGGAGGAGAGGGGGAGAGGGAGAGAGGAGGAGAGGGAGAGAGGAGGAGAGGAGGAAAGGAAAGAGGAGGGGAGGAGAGGAGGAGAGGGAGCAAGAGGAGGAGAGGAGAGGCAGTCCGAGCAGCAGCCAGCCCACAGCTCAGCTATATTTACTAAGCGGTCCATTGTCTCTCAGCCCCAGACCCATAGACACAACACTAAAAGAGGAAGCTTCTCATTCCTCCACAGACGTTATGGTTGGATGAGACATCTGATGTTATGGTTGGATGAGACGGTCTGATGTTATGGTTGGATGAGACGGTCTGATGTTATGGTTGGATGAGACGTCTGCTCTCTGCCCCCTCTTCAACTCTGCATATAAAAACTCAGTGAGCTGGTGATACAATGGCATAGAACAGGACTATGTTCAGGAACACCTATAAAACAATGGCTCAGCCAGCTCCGACATGTGTGGTATGATGACGGCGTCCTGGATAGCGATATCAAACCATGTGACAGTAGAATATCTGGGAGATGAATCAAGAGAGATATTTTTTTATCTTCATAGTTTCAGAATTAGTCACAGAACACCTGAGGCAGTGTTTCCCCTAGTGAGATATTCAAGGGCGGAGTGCGGACGCCCCCAAAGCAACATCCATGCCGTCTGGCTACAGAAGCCCACAGAAGATAGAAGATTGTTTAGGAGTCAGACATTCTAAAATAATCCAAGAATTGTGTCGGACCCCTAAATCTTAAAAAAACAAGTGAGAACAAATTGTATGTATTGAGTTGAACAAAGTGATGAATCTGTCCTGTTTACTAAACGTTAAACTAAATAAGAGGTGTTTATCCCTGAACAAACCACTCACCGCTACAGAACAGTATTGTTGTTCTGTACACCAAACCACTAACTAATCTCACATGAACTTTAGAACCTCCAAAACAGCAAGGAATATAACCAACCATGGCTGTCTGAAATGGCAGCAAGCGTCCTACAGCCTGGAATATAACCACCATGGCTGTCTGAAATGGCAGCAAGCGTCCTAAAGCCTGGAATATAACCAACCATGGCTGTGTCTGAAATGGCAGCAAGCGTCCTACAGCCTGGAATATAACCAACCATGGCTGTGTCTGAAATGGCAGCAAGCGTCCTACAGCCTGGAATATAACCAACCATGGCTGTGTCTGAAATGGCAGCAAGCGTCCTACAGCCTGGAATATAACCCACCATGGCTGTGTCTGAAATGGCAGCAAGCGTCCTACAGCCTGGAATATAACCAACCATGGCTGTGTCTGAAATGGCAGCAAGCGTCCTACAGCCTGGAATATAACCAACCATGGCTGTGTCTGAAATGGCAGCAAGCGTCCTACAGCCTGGAATATAACCCACCATGGCTGTGTCTGAAATGGCAGCAAGCGTCCTACAGCCTGGAATATAACCAACCATGGCTGTGTCTGAAATGGCAGCAAGCGTCCTACAGCCTGGAATATAACCAACCATGGCTGTGTCTGAAATGGCAGCAAGCGTCCTACAGCCTGGAATATAACCCACCATGGCTGTGTCTGAAATGGCAGCAAGCGTCCTACAACCTGGAATATAACCAACCATGGCTGTGTCTGAAATGGCAGCAAGCGTCCTACAGCCTGGAATATAACCAACCATGGCTGTGTCTGAAATGGCAGCAAGCGTCCTACAGCCTGGAATATAACCAACCATGGCTGTGTCTGAAATGGCAGCAAGCGTCCTACAGCCTGGAATATAACCAACCATGGCTGTGTCTGAAATGGCAGCAAGCGTCCTACAGCCTGGAATATAACCAACCATGGCTGTGTCTGAAATGGCAGCAAGCGTCCTACGGCCTGGAATATAACCAACCATGGCTGTGTCTGAAATGGCAGCAAGCGTCCTACAGCCTGGAATATAACCAACCATGGCTGTGTCTGAAATGGCAGCAAGCGTCCTACAGCCTGGAATATAACCAACCATGGCTGTGTCTGAAATGGCAGCAAGCGACCTACAGCCTGGAATATAACCAACCATAGATGTGTCTGAAATGGCAGCTAGCGTCCTACAGCCTGGAATATAACCAACCATGGCTGTGTCTGAAATGGCAGCAAGCGTCCTACAGCCTGGAATATAACCAACCATGGCTGTGTCTGAAATGGCAGCAAGCGTCCTACAGCCTGGAATATAACCAACCATGGTTGTGTCTGAAATGGCAGCAAGCGTCCTACAGCCTGGAATATAACCAACCATGGCTGTGTCTGAAATGGCAGCAAGCAACCTACAGCCTGGAATATAACCCACCATGGCTGTCTGAAATGGCAGCAAGCGACCTACAGCCTGGAATATAACCCACCATGGCTGTGTCTGAAATGGCAGCAAGCGTCCTACAGCCTGGAATATAACCAACCATGGCTGTGTCTGAAATGGCAGCAAGCGTCCTACAGCCTGGAATATAACCAACCATGGCTGTGTCTGAAATGGCAGCAAGCGTCCTACAGCCTGGAATATAACCAACCATGGTTGTGTCTGAAATGGCAGCAAGCGTCCTACAGCCTGGAATATAACCAACCATGGCTGTGTCTGAAATGGCAGCAAGCGTCCTACAGCCTGGAATATAACCAACCATGGCTGTGTCTGAAATGGCAGCAAGCGTCCTACAGCCTGGAATATAACCAACCATAGCTGTGTCTGAAATGGCAGCAAGCGTCCTACAGCCTGGAATATAACCAACCATGGCTGTGTCTGAAATAGCACTCTATGCACTGGTCAAAAGTACTGCACTATATAGGGAATAGGATGCCATTTCAGACCCAGTCCACCACTAACCAGAGCTGGACAAAGTGCCTCAGTGTGCTCTGCTCAGGGAGTCCAGTGTTGGACGGCAGCTGTGTCAACAGAGATTAATATTATCTTTCAGCTAATGGCTTCTGTAATGTTCTCTAGTCAAGTGCATTGTCCAAAACAGGAGGAATGATGTGTACAAAGAAATGGGATCTGAGGGCCCATACTGAGACCCTGCAGAAAGAATACTGAGACCCTGTAGATAGAATACTGAGACCCTGTAGATAGAATACTGAGACCCTGTAGATAGAATACTGAGACCCTGTAGATAGAATACTGAGACCCTGTAGATAGAATACTGAGACCCTGTAGATAGAATACTGAGACCCTGTAGATAGAATACTGAGACCCTGTAGATAGAATACTGAGGCCCATAGTTACTGAGACCCTGTAGATAGAATACTGAGACCCTGTAGATAGAATACTGAGACCCTGTAGATAGAATACTGAGACCCTGTAGATAGAATACTGAGACCCTGTAGATAGAATACTGAGGCCTATAGTTACTGAGACCCTGTAGATAGAATACTGAGACCCATAGTTACTGAGACCCTGTAGATAGAATACTGAGGCCCATAGTTACTGAGACCCTGCAGTTAGAATACTGAGACCCTGTAGATAGAATACTGAGACCCATAGTTACTGAGACCCTGTAGATAGAATACTGAGGCCCTGTAGATAGAATACTGAGACCCATAGTTACTGAGACCCTGTAGATAGAATACTGAGGCCCTGTAGATAGAATACTGAGTCCCTGTAGATAGAATACTGAGACCCTGTAGATAGAATACTGAGACCCTGTAGATAGAATACTGAGACCCATAGTTACTGAGACCCTGTAGATAGAATACTGAGACCCTGTAGATAGAATACTGAGACCCTGTAGATAGAATACTGAGGCCCTGTAGATAGAATACTGAGACCCTGTAGATAGAATAATGAGGCCCTGTAGATAGAATACTGAGGCCCTGTAGATAGAATACTGAGGCCCATAGTTACTGAGACCCTGTAGATAGAATACTGAGACCCTGTAGATAGAATACTGAGACCCTGTAGATAGAATACTGAGACCCATAGTTACTGAGACCCTGTAGATAGAATACTGAGACCCTGTAGATAGAATACTGAGGCCCTGTAGATAGAATACTGAGGCCCATAGTTACTGAGACCCTGTAGATAGAATACTGAGACCCTGTAGATAGAATACTGAGACCCTGTAGATAGAATACTGAGACCCATAGTTACTGAGACCCTGTAGATAGAATACTGGGGCCCATAGTTACTGAGACCCTGTAGATAGAATACTGAGACCCTGTAGATAGAATACTGAGACCCTGTAGATAGAATACTGAGGCCCATAGTTACTGAGACCCTGTAGATAGAATACTGAGGCCCATAGTTACTGAGACCCTGTAGATAGAATACTGAGGCCCATAGTTACTGAGACCCTGTAGATAGAATACTGAGGCCCATAGTTACAGAGACCCTGTAGATAGAATACTGAGACCCTGTAGATAGAATACTGAGGCCCATAGTTACTGAGACCCTGTAGATAGAATACTGAGACCCATAGTTACTGAGACCCTGTAGATAGAATACTGAGGCCCTGTAGATAGAATACTGAGGCCCTGTAGATAGAATACTGAGGCCCATAGTTACTGAGACCCTGTAGATAGAATACTGAGACCCTGTAGATAGAATACTGAGACCCTGTAGATAGAATACTGAGACCCTGTAGATAGAATACTGAGACCCTGTAGATAGAATACTGAGGCCCTGTAGATAGAATACTGAGGCCCATAGTTACTGAGACCCTGTAGATAGAATACTGAGACCCTGTAGATAGAATACTGAGACCCTGTAGATAGAATACTGAGACCCATAGTTACTGAGACCCTGTAGATAGAATACTGAGACCCTGTAGATAGAATACTGAGGCCCTGTAGATAGAATACTGAGGCCCATAGTTACTGAGACCCTGTAGATAGAATACTGAGACCCTGTAGATAGAATACTGAGACCCTGTAGATAGAATACTGAGGCCCTGTAGATAGAATACTGAGACCCTGTAGATAGAATAATGAGGCCCTGTAGATAGAATACTGAGGCCCTGTAGATAGAATACTGAGGCCCATAGTTACTGAGACCCTGTAGATAGAATACTGAGACCCTGTAGATAGAATACTGAGACCCTGTAGATAGAATACTGAGACCCATAGTTACTGAGACCCTGTAGATAGAATACTGAGACCCTGTAGATAGAATACTGAGACCCTGTAGATAGAATACTGAGACCCATAGTTACTGAGACCCTGTAGATAGAATACTGAGGCCCTGTAGATAGAATACTGAGACCCTGTAGATAGAATACTGAGGCCCTGTAGATAGAATACTGAGGCCCTGTAGATAGAATACTGAGACCCTGTAGATAGAATAATGAGGCCCTGTAGATAGAATACTGAGGCCCTGTAGATAGAATACTGAGGCCCATAGTTACTGAGACCCTGTAGATAGAATACTGAGACCCTGTAGATAGAATACTGAGACCCATAGTTACTGAGACCCTGTAGATAGAATACTGAGACCCTGTAGATAGAATACTGAGGCCCTGTAGATAGAATACTGAGGCCCATAGTTACTGAGACCCTGTAGATAGAATACTGAGACCCTGTAGATAGAATACTGAGACCCTGTAGATAGAATACTGAGGCCCTGTAGATAGAATACTGAGACCCTGTAGATAGAATAATGAGGCCCTGTAGATAGAATACTGAGGCCCTGTAGATAGAATACTGAGGCCCATAGTTACTGAGACCCTGTAGATAGAATACTGAGACCCTGTAGATAGAATACTGAGGCCCATAGTTACTGAGACCCTGTAGATAGAATACTGAGACCCTGTAGATAGAATACTGAGACCCTGTAGATAGAATACTGAGACCCATAGTTACTGAGACCCTGTAGATAGAATACTGAGACCCTGTAGATAGAATAATGAGGCCCTGTAGATAGAATACTGAGGCCCATAGTTACTGAGACCCTGTAGATAGAATACTGAGACCCTGTAGATAGAATACTGAGACCCTGTAGATAGAATACTGAGACCCATAGTTACTGAGACCCTGTAGATAGAATACTGGGGCCCATAGTTACTGAGACCCTGTAGATAGAATACTGAGACCCTGTAGATAGAATACTGAGACCCTGTAGATAGAATACTGAGGCCCATAGTTACTGAGACCCTGTAGATAGAATACTGAGGCCCATAGTTACTGAGACCCTGTAGATAGAATACTGAGGCCCATAGTTACAGAGACCCTGTAGATAGAATACTGAGACCCTGTAGATAGAATACTGAGGCCCATAGTTACTGAGACCCTGTAGATAGAATACTGAGACCCATAGTTACTGAGACCCTGTAGATAGAATACTGAGGCCCTGTAGATAGAATACTGAGGCCCTGTAGATAGAATACTGAGGCCCATAGTTACTGAGACCCTGTAGATAGAATACTGAGACCCTTTTAGATAGAATACTGAGACCCTGTAGATAGAATACTGAGACCCTGTAGATAGAATACTGAGACCCTGTAGATAGAATACTGAGACCCTGTAGATAGAATACTGAGGCCCTGTAGATAGAATACTGAGACCCATAGTTACTGAGACCCTGTAGATAGAATACTGAGACCCTGTAGATAGAATACTGAGGCCCTGTAGATAGAATACTGAGGCCCATAGTTACTGAGACCCTGTAGATAGAATACTGAGACCCTGTAGATAGAATACTGAGACCCTGTAGATAGAATACTGAGACCCATAGTTACTGAGACCCTGTAGATAGAATACTGGGGCCCATAGTTACTGAGACCCTGTAGATAGAATACTGAGACCCTGTAGATAGAATACTGAGACCCTGTAGATAGAATACTGAGACCCTGTAGATAGAATACTGAGGCCCATAGTTACTGAGACCCTGTAGATAGAATACTGAGACCCTGTAGATAGAATACTGAGGCCCATAGTTACTGAGACCCTGTAGATAGAATACTGAGGCCCATAGTTACTGAGACCCTGTAGATAGAATACTGAGGCCCATAGTTACTGAGACCCTGTAGATAGAATACTGAGACCCTGTAGATAGAATACTGAGGCCCATAGTTACTGAGACCCTGTAGATAGAATACTGAGACCCATAGTTACTGAGACCCTGTAGATAGAATACTGAGGCCCTGTAGATAGAATACTGAGGCCCTGTAGATAGAATACTGAGACCCTGTAGATAGAATACTGAGACCCTGTAGATAGAATACTGAGACCCTGTAGATAGAATACTGAGACCCTGTAGATAGAATACTGAGACCCTGTAGATAGAATACTGAGACCCATAGTTACTGAGACCCTGTAGATAGAATACTGAGGCCCTGTAGATAGAATACTGAGACCCTGTAGATAGAATACTGAGGCCCTGTAGATAGAATACTGAGGCCCTGTAGATAGAATACTGAGACCCTGTAGATAGAATAATGAGGCCCTGTAGATAGAATACTGAGGCCCTGTAGATAGAATACTGAGGCCCATAGTTACTGAGACCCTGTAGATAGAATACTGAGACCCTGTAGATAGAATACTGAGACCCTGTAGATAGAATACTGAGACCCATAGTTACTGAGACCCTGTAGATAGAATACTGAGACCCTGTAGATAGAATACTGAGGCCCTGTAGATAGAATACTGAGGCCCATAGTTACTGAGACCCTGTAGATAGAATACTGAGACCCTGTAGATAGAATACTGAGACCCTGTAGATAGAATACTGAGGCCCTGTAGATAGAATACTGAGACCCTGTAGATAGAATAATGAGGCCCTGTAGATAGAATACTGAGGCCCTGTAGATAGAATACTGAGGCCCATAGTTACTGAGACCCTGTAGATAGAATACTGAGACCCTGTAGATAGAATACTGAGACCCTGTAGATAGAATACTGAGGCCCATAGTTACTGAGACCCTGTAGATAGAATACTGAGACCCTGTAGATAGAATACTGAGACCCTGTAGATAGAATACTGAGACCCATAGTTACTGAGACCCTGTAGATAGAATACTGAGACCCTGTAGATAGAATACTGAGGCCCTGTAGATAGAATACTGAGGCCCATAGTTACTGAGACCCTGTAGATAGAATACTGAGACCCTGTAGATAGAATACTGAGACCCTGTAGATAGAATACTGAGACCCATAGTTACTGAGACCCTGTAGATAGAATACTGGGGCCCATAGTTACTGAGACCCTGTAGATAGAATACTGAGACCCTGTAGATAGAATACTGAGACCCTGTAGATAGAATACTGAGGCCCATAGTTACTGAGACCCTGTAGATAGAATACTGAGGCCCATAGTTACTGAGACCCTGTAGATAGAATACTGAGGCCCATAGTTACTGAGACCCTGTAGATAGAATACTGAGGCCCATAGTTACAGAGACCCTGTAGATAGAATACTGAGACCCTGTAGATAGAATACTGAGGCCCATAGTTACTGAGACCCTGTAGATAGAATACTGAGACCCATAGTTACTGAGACCCTGTAGATAGAATACTGAGGCCCTGTAGATATAATACTGAGGCCCTGTAGATAGAATACTGAGGCCCATAGTTACTGAGACCCTGTAGATAGAATACTGAGACCCTGTAGATAGAATACTGAGACCCTGTAGATAGAATACTGAGACCCTGTAGATAGAATACTGAGACCCTGTAGATAGAATACTGAGACCCTGTAGATAGAATACTGAGGCCCTGTAGATAGAATACTGAGGCCCATAGTTACTGAGACCCTGTAGATAGAATACTGAGACCCTGTAGATAGAATACTGAGACCCTGTAGATAGAATACTGAGACCCATAGTTACTGAGACCCTGTAGATAGAATACTGAGACCCTGTAGATAGAATACTGAGGCCCTGTAGATAGAATACTGAGGCCCATAGTTACTGAGACCCTGTAGATAGAATACTGAGACCCTGTAGATAGAATACTGAGACCCTGTAGATAGAATACTGAGACCCATAGTTACTGAGACCCTGTAGATAGAATACTGGGGCCCATAGTTACTGAGACCCTGTAGATAGAATACTGAGACCCTGTAGATAGAATACTGAGACCCTGTAGATAGAATACTGAGACCCTGTAGATAGAATACTGAGACCCATAGTTACTGAGACCCTGTAGATAGAATACTGGGGCCCATAGTTACTGAGACCCTGTAGATAGAATACTGAGACCCTGTAGATAGAATACTGAGACCCTGTAGATAGAATACTGAGGCCCATAGTTACTGAGACCCTGTAGATAGAATACTGAGGCCCATAGTTACTGAGACCCTGTAGATAGAATACTGAGGCCCATAGTTACTGAGACCCTGTAGATAGAATACTGAGGCCCATAGTTACAGAGACCCTGTAGATAGAATACTGAGACCCTGTAGATAGAATACTGAGGCCCATAGTTACTGAGACCCTGTAGATAGAATACTGAGACCCATAGTTACTGAGACCCTGTAGATAGAATACTGAGGCCCTGTAGATAGAATACTGAGGCCCTGTAGATAGAATACTGAGGCCCATAGTTACTGAGACCCTGTAGATAGAATACTGAGACCCTGTAGATAGAATACTGAGACCCTGTAGATAGAATACTGAGACCCTGTAGATAGAATACTGAGACCCTGTAGATAGAATACTGAGACCCTGTAGATAGAATACTGAGGCCCTGTAGATAGAATACTGAGGCCCATAGTTACTGAGACCCTGTAGATAGAATACTGAGACCCTGTAGATAGAATACTGAGACCCTGTAGATAGAATACTGAGACCCATAGTTACTGAGACCCTGTAGATAGAATACTGAGACCCTGTAGATAGAATACTGAGGCCCTGTAGATAGAATACTGAGGCCCATAGTTACTGAGACCCTGTAGATAGAATACTGAGACCCTGTAGATAGAATACTGAGACCCTGTAGATAGAATACTGAGACCCATAGTTACTGAGACCCTGTAGATAGAATACTGGGGCCCATAGTTACTGAGACCCTGTAGATAGAATACTGAGACCCTGTAGATAGAATACTGAGACCCTGTAGATAGAATACTGAGACCCTGTAGATAGAATACTGAGGCCCATAGTTACTGAGACCCTGTAGATAGAATACTGAGACCCTGTAGATAGAATCCTGAGGCCCATAGTTACTGAGACCCTGTAGATAGAATACTGAGGCCCATAGTTACTGAGACCCTGTAGATAGAATACTGAGGCCCATAGTTATTGAGACCCTGTAGATAGAATACTGAGACCCTGTAGATAGAATACTGAGGCCCATAGTTACTGAGACCCTGTAGATAGAATACTGAGACCCATAGTTACTGAGACCCTGTAGATAGAATACTGAGGCCCTGTAGATAGAATACTGAGGCCCTGTAGATAGAATACTGAGACCCTGTAGATAGAATACTGAGACCCTGTAGATAGAATACTGAGACCCTGTAGATAGAATACTGAGACCCTGTAGATAGAATACTGAGACCCTGTAGATAGAATACTGAGGCCCTGTAGATAGAATACTGAGACCCTGTAGATAGAATACTGAGGCCCTGTAGATAGAATACTGAGGCCCATAGTTACTGAGACCCTGTAGATAGAATACTGAGACCCTGTAGATAGAATACTGAGGCCCTGTAGATAGAATACTGAGGCCCATAGTTACTGAGACCCTGTAGATAGAATACTGAGGCCCATAGTTACTGAGACCCTGTAGATAGAATACTGAGACCCTGTAGATAGATTACTGAGGCCCTGTAGATAGAATAATGAGACCCATAGTTACTGAGACCCTGTAGATAGAATACTGAGACCCTGTAGATAGAATACTGAGACCCTGTAGATAGAATACTGAGGCCCTGTAGATATAATACTGAGGCCCTGTAGATAGAATACTGAGACCCTGTAGATAGAATACTGAGACCCATAGTTACTGAGACCCTGTAGATAGAATACTGAGACCCATAGTTACTGAGACCCTGTAGATAGAATACTGAGGCCCATAGTTACTGAGACCCTGTAGATAGAATACTGAGGCCCATAGTTACTGAGACCCTGTAGATAGAATACTGAGACCCATAGTTACTGAGACCCTGTAGATAGAATACTGAGACCCTGTAGATAGAATACTGAGACCCTGTAGATAGAATACTGAGGCCCTGTAGATAGAATACTGAGGCCCTGTAGATAGAATACTGAGGCCCTGTAGATAGAATACTGAGGCCCTGTAGATAGAATACTGAGGCCCTGTAGATAAAATACTGAGACCCTGTAGATAGAATACTGAGACCCTGTAGATAGAATACTGAGACCCTGTAGATAGAATACTGAGGCCCTGTAGATAGAATACTGAGGCCCATAGTTACTGAGACCCTGTAGATAGAATACTGAGACCCTGTAGATAGAATACTGAGGCCCTGTAGATAGAATACTGAGACCCTGTAGATAGAATACTGAGGCCCTGTAGATAGAATACTGAGGCCCATAGTTACTGAGACCCTGTAGATAGAATACTGAGGCCCTGTAGATAGAATACTGAGGCCCATAGTTACTGAGACCCTGTAGATAGAATACTGAGGCCCATAGTTACTGAGACCCTGTAGATAGAATACTGAGACCCTGTAGATAGAATACTGAGACCCTGTAGATAGATTACTGAGGCCCTGTAGATAGAATACTGAGGCCCTGTAGATAGAATACTGAGGCCCTGTAGATAGATTACTGAGGCCCTGTAGATAGATTACTGAGGCCCTGTAGATAGAATACTGAGACCCTGTAGATAGAATACTGAGACCCTGTAGATAGAATACTGAGACCCTGTAGATAGAATACTGAGACCCTGTAGATAGAATACTGAGGCCCTGTAGATAGAATACTGAGGCCCTGTAGATAGAATACTGAGGCCCTGTAGATAAAATACTGAGACCCTGTAGATAGAATACTGAGACCCTGTAGATAGAATACTGAGACCCTGTAGATAGAATACTGAGACCCTGTAGATAGAATACTGAGACCCTGTAGATAGAATACAGAGACCCTGTAGATAGAATACTGAGGCCCTGTAGATAGAATACTGAGGCCCATAGTTACTGAGACCCTGTAGATAGAATACTGAGGCCCATAGTTACTGAGACCCTGTAGATAGAATACTGAGACCCTGTAGATAGATTACTGAGGCCCTGTAGATAGAATACTGAGACCCTGTAGATAGATTACTGAGGCCCTGTAGATAGAATACTGAGACCCATAGTTACTGAGACCCTGTAGATAGAATTCTGAGACCCTGTAGATAGAATACTGAGACCCTGTAGATAGAATACTGAGGCCCTGTAGATATAATACTGAGGCCCTGTAGATATAATACTGAGACCCTGTAGATAGAATAATGAGACCCATAGTTACTGAGACCCTGTAGATAGAATACTGAGACCCATAGTTACTGAGACCCTGTAGATAGAATACTGAGGCCCATAGTTACTGAGACCCTGCAGATAGAATACTGAGGCCCATAGTTACTGAGACCCTGTAGATAGAATACTGAGACCCATAGTTACTGAGACCCTGTAGATAGAATACTGAGACCCTGTAGATAGAATACTGAGACCCTGTAGATAGAATACTGAGACCCATAGTTACTGAGACCCTGTAGATAGAATACTGAGACCCTGTAGATAGAATACTGAGACCCTGTAGATAGAATACTGAGGCCCATAGTTACTGAGACCCTGTAGATAGAATACTGAGACCCTGTAGATAGAATACTGAGACCCTGTAGATAGAATACTGAGGCCCATAGTTACTGAGACCCTGTAGATAGAATACTGAGGCCCATAGTTACTGAGACCCTGTAGATAGAATACTGAGGCCCATAGTTACTGAGACCCTGTAGATAGAATACTGAGACATTGACTCCTAGTCCCTGGCCTATGATAATGGGCTCCTCTCCAGTAGTGATTTTAGCATGTAAATCTTGGTGTGGCAAAATATATATATATAATTGGGGATGCATGTTAGCAAAGCCACTACACAACACTAAACAGTACATTAATTGCATTATAACAGTGACAAACGGTGCCCACAAACTGTTAGGGCCAACATAAAGCTGTCCAAACAGCAGAGTCCAAACAGCAGAGTCCCAACACCTTACCACCGCTACACCTGGCTATCAGCGGAGCCTTGTCTGGCAGCGAAACAGTTCATTCAGCATCATTTACTGCCTTTTTAAAAAAACATAGCTGATATGGCTGACTTGCTTAAACAAATGTTTTACTCAAATTCGGGCTCTACCCTTAGATTTGGCAGTGACGTAGTATTCCCCATGAGTGACAGAACACTGAGCCAATCACGGCGCAACTAGAGAACATTACCAACCCCTACGCTCTGTATTTTCAGCTGGCTGCCCCACCACCACAGAAACCACTGAGCTAGGCTGCCCCACCACCACAGAAAGCACTGAGCTGGCTGCCCCACCACCACAGAAAGCACTGAGCTGGCTGCCCCACCTCCACAGAAAGCACTGAGCTGGCTGCCCCACCACCACAGAAAGCACTGAGCTGGCTGCCCCACCACCACAGAAAGCACTGAGCTGGCTGCCCCACCACCACAGAAAGCACTGAGCTGGCTGCCCCTCCACCACAGAAAGCACTGAGCTGGCTGCCCCACCACCACAGAAAGCACTGAGCTGGCTGCCCCACCACCACCACAGAAAGCACTGAGCTGGCTGCCCCACCACCACCACAGAAAGCACTGAGCTGGCTGCCCCACCACCACCACAGAAAGCACTGAGCTGGCTGCCCCTCCACCACAGAAAGCACTGAGCTGGCTGCCCCACCACCACAGAAAGCACTGAGCTGGCTTTCCCACCACCACAGAAAGCACTGAGCTGGCTGCCCCACCACCACAGAAAGCACTGAGCTGGCTGCCCCACCACCACAGAAAGCACTGAGCTGGCTGCCCCACCACCACAGAAAGCACTGAGCTGGCTGCCCCACCACCACAGAAAGCACTGAGCTGGCTGCCCCACCACCACAGAAAGCACTGAGCTGGCTGCCCCACCACCACAGAAAGCACTGAGCTGGCTGCCCCACCACCACAGAAAGCACTGAGCTGGCTGCCCCACCACCACAGAAAGCACTGAGCTGGCTGCCCCACCACCACAGAAAGCACTGAGCTGGCTGCCCCACCACCACAGAAAGCACTGAGCTGGCTGCCCCTCCACCACAGAAAGCACTGAGCTAGGCTGAAACACCTGCATTTTGGAGCTGCCTTACTCAAGAAAGCAAAAAAGAGACCATGTTTGTATGTGGCTTTACTAACGCAATGATTTTTTTTTTTTTTTTTACATTGTTTGCAAATAGATATGTGACATATTAATGCCAAAAATAACATGCAAAACAGGCAACCCCCCAAAAAATGACGGGTCCCCACTGCTCCTTTATAATATTTAGGAGACCACAAAAAGGAAACATCATACTAATGCAGATTAAATGCAAAAACATTCTCTCTGTCAAGTGACGCAACACTATGACCCCAGCCCCTTTTGATAGAGTCTAAAGGAGTGTAAGAATGATTCCCTTGGCCTTGGTAAAAGTAAACCTCCAACCGAAAAACAAGGCTGATCTTGAGAACCACCTGTACCTTTCACATTACTCTGACAAATAGGCCTAAACAAGCCAAAATAGTAGCCGATATAGTACGGTTATTTAAGCAACAAGGCCCGAGGGGGTGTGGTATATGGCCAATATACCACGGCTGTTCTTAAGCGGGATACAGCCCTTAGCCGTGGTATATCGGCCATATACCACAAAACCCAGAGGTGTCTTACTACTATTATAAACTGGTTACCAACGTAATTAGCGCAATAAAATGTATTTTGTCATACCCCGTGGTATTTCAGCCAGTCAGCATTCAGGGCTCGAACCACGCAGTTTATAATAACAGTTAGAAAACCAATGGGATGGAGAACATGCAGTCATGGAAATCAATAGTGAGTCAAATGTAATGTCCTACATCATCAGGATCCATAGATCTACAGGACTAGGACCGTTTGCCGTGGTTCAAGCACTGATTCAACAACCCCAGCCATGTATGATTGAATTACGCACGTCTCGACATCTCCATCCAAAGCGGTCACTTTGGCAACCTTTGATATAAAAATGGTAAAGAAACTGCAGATATACTAATCAATTGATAATAACCTACCTTCTCTCGGTCTCTCGGGCAGTGATTTAACCGGTCCAATCTGCCGCAGCTGAAAGACTTTGCGCACTTCATCACAGCTCGTTAGACTTCCCGAAGTCAGCCCAACACAAGCAGCAACAACAAACAAACAGCAGAACATATTTTGTGTTCTTATTTTCTGATCCAGGTGGATGTTACACAAAACCCACATCTAATATTAAAAAGTTATGAACATTCACGGACTACAACTATTCACGCACATCCTAACAGACCGCCGTTCCGATGATCACGTCCACATTTCACGGTTCCTGGATCAGCGATGGTACTTTTCAACGATGGGAAAAAATGTCCTGATATGTTCCAAAACAATAAAATCCTGTAAAGAAGTTCCAGCAGGGATCTTTGAAAGAGTCATGGGACTGCAGAAGAACTCAACGCCAGCGTGTTGAGCAATTTGGCGTGACTGGGGCCGTCAAGGGGAATGGGCGGAACCATACCTGAGGGGAGAGAGAGAACCAATGGAGAACGCTACAACCAACCGTGGAGTGCAGAGACATCTCGTGGACAAACCTCGGAGAGGCAACCTAAAACATTTCTAAAACAATTAGTATTAGTCTACTACAGCACGGGCTATACGTTATAACGCAACAAACCCGTTGGATACTAAATGATGGATGTAGCCCGTGTTTCTCGAGTTCCGTTAAGCCTACTAAACGCCTTTTGGCAACGCGTCTCCGCTTTACGGCGTCCAAATGACGCACAGGTGATTCACGCGAACTAACGGTAATTAAGAGGCGGTGATGCGGCACCCGAACACCATCTACCGGGAGAAGGGAACCTTCGTTTCTGATCAACACGATTTAATAAATATATATAAAATTGACAAAACAGAATGTATAGAAATAACAATGGCGTCATGATGTATGGATGTGTGACATGGCCCATCATAGCATTTCACGTTCTAAGATTGTAGGCGTTTTGAGATTGAGATAAAATATCTGAACATCCCATCACCCTACTCAAGTAAATCCAGCCACATCTTTGAGAAGTAGGCTACACATTTCAATCATCACACAATGGAAACTTTGAAACGGAAGGTAATTTAAAATGGAAACTTTATTTGAGAGAAAACCACAGCATGAAAACAATGAATCACCCTCTGGATGGACACATTTAAGCTCTGTAAATGAGTCTACAAATTCTATCTACAAAACTATCTCACCACATTCAACCTTTAAAAACGATCTAGAAAACAGAATAACGTGACACAGAAATATACACAACACTGGTATACAAGTCTCATTTTTGGTAAATAAATGTTGCATGCATTTATTTCTCTGTAGCAGATTCAGAGAGTAGAGCATCATCTCCTCAATCCTAAACAGGCCGGGACAAGTGCAATACCTTCAGAGTAACAGCATTGACACCCCTCCCAACCTGACCAGGACCGGGACGGCTACAGTCCCAAGACAACCTGACCGGGACGTCTACAGTCCCAAGACAACCTGACCGGGACTTCTACAGTCCCAAGACAACCTGACCGGGACCGGGACTTCTAAAGTTCCAAGACAACCTGACCAGGACCGGGACGGCTACAGTCCCAAGACAACCTGACCGGGACCGGGACGTCTACAGTCCCAAGACAACCTGACCAGGACCGGGACTTCTACAGTCCCAAGACAACCTGACTGGGACCGGGACGTCTACAGTCCCAAGACAACCTGACCGGGACCGGGACGTCTACAGTCCCAAGACAACCTGACCGGGACCGGGACGTCTACAGTCCCAAGACAACCTGACCGGGACGTCTACAGTCCCAAGACAACCTGACCGGGACGTCTACAGTCCCAAGACAACCTGACCGGGACGTCTACAGTCCCAAGACAACCTGACCGGGACCGGGACGTCTACAGTCCCAAGACAACCTGACCGGGACGTCTACAGTCCCAAGACAACCTGACCGGGACGTCTACAGTCCCAAGACAACCTGACCGGGACGTCTACAGTCCCAAGACAACCTGACCGGGACCGGGACGTCTACAGTCCCAAGACAACCTGACCGGGACGTCTACAGTCCCAAGACAACCTGACCGGGACGTCTACAGTTCCAAGACAACCTGACCGGGACCGGGACGTCTACAGTCCCAAGACAACCTGACCAGGACGTCTACAGTCCCAAGACAACCTGACCGGGACTTCTACAGTCCCAAGACAACCTGACCGGGACGTCTACAGTTCCAAGACAACCTGACCGGGACCGGGACTTCTACAGTCCCAAGACAACCTGACCGGGACTTCTACAGTTCCAAGACAACCTGACCGGGACCGGGACGTCTACAGTCCCAACCTGACCGGGACCGGGACTTCTACAGTCCCAAGACAACCTGACCGGGACTTCTACAGTTCCAAGACAACCTGACCGGGACCGGGACTTCTACAGTCCCAAGACAACCTGACCGGGACCGGGACTTCTACAGTCCCAAGACAACCTGACCGGGACGTCTACAGTCCCAAGACAACCTGACCGGGACGTCTACAGTCCAAAGACAACCTGACCGGGACCGGGACTTCTACAGTCCCAAGACAACCTGACCGGGACCGGGACGTCTACAGTCCCAACCTGACCGGGACCGGGACTTCTACAGTCCCAAGACAACCTGACCGGGACGTCTACAGTCCCAAGACAACCTGACCGGGACGTCTACAGTCCCAAGACAACCTGACCGGGACGTCTACAGTCCGAAGACAACCTGACCGGGACCGGGACGTCTACAGTCCCAAGACAACCTGACCGGGACGTCTACAGTCCCAAGACAACCTGACCGGGACGTCTACAGTTCCAAGACAACCTGACCGGGACGTCTACAGTCCCAAGACAACCTGACCAGGACGTCTACAGTCCCAAGACAACCTGACCGGGACTTCTACAGTCCCAAGACAACCTGACCGGGACGTCTACAGTTCCAAGACAACCTGACCGGGACCGGGACTTCTACAGTCCCAAGACAACCTGACCGGGACTTCTACAGTTCCAAGACAACCTGACCGGGACCGGGACGTCTACAGTCCCAACCTGACCGGGACCGGGACTTCTACAGTCCCAAGACAACCTGACCGGGACTTCTACAGTTCCAAGACAACCTGACCGGGACCGGGACTTCTACAGTCCCAAGACAACCTGACCGGGACGTCTACAGTCCCAAGACAACCTGACCGGGACCGGGACTTCTACAGTTCCAAGACAACCTGACCGGGACCGGGACGTCTACAGTCCCAAGACAACCTGACCGGGACGTCTACAGTCCCAAGACAACCTGACCGGGACGTCTACAGTCCCAAGACAACCTGACCGGGACGTCTACAGTCCAAAGACAACCTGACCGGGACCGGGACTTCTACAGTCCCAAGACAACCTGACCGGGACCGGGACGTCTACAGTCCCAACCTGACCGGGACCGGGACTTCTACAGTCCCAAGACAACCTGACCGGGACGTCTACAGTCCCAAGACAACCTGACCGGGACCGGGACTTCTACAGTTCCAAGACAACCTGACCGGGACCGGGACGTCTACAGTCCCAAGACAACCTGACCGGGACGTCTACAGTCCCAAGACAACCTGACCGGGACGTCTACAGTCCCAAGACAACCTGACCGGGACGTCTACAGTCCCAAGACAACCTGACCGGGACTTCTACAGTCCCAAGACAACCTGACCAGGACCGGGACTTCTACAGTCCCAAGACAACCTGACCGGGACTTCTACAGTCCCAAGACAACCTGACCAGGACCGGGACTTCTACAGTCCCAAGACAACCTGACCGGGACCGGGACGTCTACAGTCCCAAGACAACCTGACCAGGACCGGGACGTCTACAGTCCCAAGACAACCTGACCAGGACCGGGACGTCTACAGTCCCAAGACAACCTGACCGGGACGTCTACAGTCCCAAGACAACCTGACCAGGACCGGGACGTCTACAGTCCCAAGACAACCTGACCAGGACCGGGACGTCTACAGTCCCAAGACAACCTGACCGGGACGTCTACAGTCCCAAGACAACCTGACCGGGACGTCTACAGTCCCAAGACAACCTGACCAGGACTTCTACAGTCCCAAGACAACCTGACCGGGACTTCTACAGTTCCAAGACAACCTGACCGGGACGTCTACAGTCCCAAGACAACCTGACCGGGACCGGGACGTCTACAGTCCCAAGACAACCTGACCGGGACCGGGACTTCTACAGTCCCAAGACAACCTGACCGGGACGTCTACAGTCCCAAGACAACCTAACCGGGACTTCTACAGTCCCAAGACAACCTGACCGGGACCGGGACGTCTACAGTCCCAAGACAACCTGACCGGGACCGGGACGTCTACAGTTCCAAGACAACCTGACCGGGACGTCTACAGTCCCAAGACAACCTGACCGGGACGTCTACAGTCCCAAGACAACCTGACCGGGACGTCTACAGTCCCAAGACAACCTGACCGGGACCGGGACGTCTACAGTCCCAAGACAACCTGACCGGGACGTCTACAGTCCCAAGACAACCTGACCGGGACGTCTACAGTCCCAAGACAACCTGACCGGGACGTCTACAGTCCCAAGACAATCTGACCGGGACGTCTACAGTCCCAAGACAACCTGACCGGGACCGGGACGTCTACAGTCCCAAGACAACCTGACCGGGACGTCTACAGTCCCAAGACAACCTGACCGGGACCGGGACGTCTACAGTCCCAAGACAACCTGACCGGGACGTCTACAGTCCCAAGACAACCTGACCGGGACGTCTACAGTCCCAAGACAATCTGACCGGGACGTCTACAGTTCCAAGACAACCTGACCGGGACGTCTACAGTCCCAAGACAACCTGACCGGGACCGGGACTTCTACAGTTCCAAGACAACCTGACCGGGACCAGGACGTCTACAGTCCCAAGACAACCTGACCGGGACCGGGACGTCTACAGTCCCAAGACAACCTGACCGGGACGTCTACAGTTCCAAGACAACCTGACCGGGACCGGGACGTCTACAGTTCCAAGACAACCTAACCGGGACGTCTACAGTCCCAAGACAACCTAACCGGGACCGGGACGTCTACAGTCCCAAGACAACCTGACCGGGACCGGGACGTCTACAGTCCCAAGACAACCTGACCGGGACCGGGACGTCTACAGTTCCAAGACAACCTGACCGGGACCGGGACGTCTACAGTCCCAAGACAACCTGACCGGGACGTCTACAGTCCCAAGACAACCTGACCGGGACCGGGACGTCTACAGTCCCAAGACAACCTGACCGGGACGTCTACAGTCCCAAGACAACCTGACCGGGACCGGGACGTCTACAGTCCCAAGACAACCTGACCGGGACGTCTACAGTCCCAAGACAACCTGACCGGGACGTCTACAGTCCCAAGACAATCTGACCGGGACGTCTACAGTCCCAAGACAACCTGACCGGGACCGGGACGTCTACAGTTCCAAGACAACCTGACCGGGACGTCTACAGTCCCAAGACAACCTGACCGGGACCGGGACTTCTACAGTTCCAAGACAACCTGACCGGGACCAGGACGTCTACAGTCCCAAGACAACCTGACCGGGACCGGGACGTCTACAGTCCCAAGACAACCTGACCGGGACGTCTACAGTTCCAAGACAACCTGACCGGGACCGGGACGTCTACAGTTCCAAGACAACCTAACCGGGACGTCTACAGTCCCAAGACAACCTAACCGGGACCGGGACGTCTACAGTCCCAAGACACCCTAAACCAGCCCCATCACCACCAGTCAGTCATCTTTGAGTAATTGAAAAGTGATACACAACCCATGTGTTAGAACTAAACCTCCACAAAACAGCAACAACAACAAAATAGTTTCAGAAAACACCCCCATTCAATAGTCTGAGTCATTGCAAAGTGCTACATAAAACCCACAGTAATATTATTACTCCACAGAAAGACTTCACTAAAACAGTTCATCATGGCAGGTCGTCAAGTCACTGCTCAGTCAGTTTTGCATGGATTTGCACAGCAAACGTTTGTTAAAGCAGGATGCAAAGCAGCAAAACTGACCGAGGAACGGCGATGATCTGATGGATGGTTTGGTGTTGGCTGCTTTGGGGTTTGAAGAGGCTTCCCTTCCCATGTTGAGGGATGGGCGTGCTGCAACATTAGACAGAAGTACTGTAAGTGCTCACATTGCAGTAGATATGGAAAAAACACTACCTGCACTATAAGCACTTTAGCACTGCTGAAACTAATCAAGCCAACCGTTGGTCTGATTGGAGACAGGCCGGGGTACAGAGGCCCTGGAAGCTGATTGGAGACAGGCCGGGGTACAGAGGCCTGGAAGCTGATTGGAGACAGGCCGGGGTACAGAGGCCTGGAAGCTGATTGGAGACAGGCCGGGGTACAGAGGCCTGGAAGCTCAGGAGAGTGGGATGGTCTTGGGGGGGGGGGGGGGGGTGAGTGAGGGTGACCAGGTCGGTGGAAGAACAAGCAAGCCTCCATCAGTTTTGCATAGATTTGCACAACTCATGTTTACTTGTAATGCAACTATGCAAAACTAGCAGAGAACTGCAAGAAGAAGAAAAAATAATAATAATAATACAGGGAGTGATCTTGGTTGGTGGGATGCCAGTTAGACCCCTTATGCCAGAAGGAGCACTTAGGGCAGTAGGGGCTAGTCCATGTCACTATCTGCACTAGATGCACCTTAGCACAAAAGGCCTCATGAAGTCAGGTCGAACCGAGCAGGGGGCCGGTTCCCGAGCAGGGTTAGGGGTTCACCAGGGGGTCAGTGTCAAGAGGTATTGGTAGAAGTGCCTCCACTGCAGTAGATATTCCATTGTACTACCTGCACTGTAAGCACTTTGACAATACAGCGACAGACTAGACTATTAACCGGTCTTCCCAACGATAAAAACAAAACCCTCCAAAAAGATCACCCTTTCCCCCCCCAAAAAATAAAAAATATAAAAACACCCCCCCCCAAAAAAAATGCTGATGGGAGAAGTCCGGGGTTTCAGCAACTTCGGAAAAGCAGCACACCCTGAAATCACAAAGAAAATAGCATTATTAACACGTTCATTGTGTAGACAAAGTATAAAAAGTAGTGTGCATTGATACAAACGCTGTAGAGCACGGCGCTTGTAACGCCAAGGTAGCGGGTTCGATCCCCGGGACCACCCATACCTAAAAATGTATGCGCACATGACTAAGTCGCTTTGGATAAAAGCGTCTGCTAAATGGCTTATTATTATTATTATTATTAATGTTTCCCATTCAGCTAAGGCTACTTAGTGCCTTCTATAGAAACGGCATCATGCCATGTTCGCCAGCTAACCTGGAGCACGTTTCTAGCGGCATCGTGGTCGTTGGTTCTCTCGTTGAATGAACACTTTAATAAAAGTAGAAGCAACACACAACTTGACGAGCTATACAGCCCAACAAGCGAGGCATCACCTGTTAAAGTTTCATTCTAGTGTGTCAATCGGGCAAATGTTGATGTAGTTCAAAAGATGGTTGTGATTTATTGTGAACCCATGAGACCAGTGGGATGGAAGGAAAAAAAACATGAATGGTCCTCTGTAGCTCAGCTGGTAGAGCATGGCGCTTGTAACGCCAAGGTAGTGGGTTCGATCCCCGGGACCACCCATACCTAAAAATGTATACACGCATGAATGTAAGTCGCTTTGGATAAAAGCGTCTGCTAAATGGCATATTATGATTATTATTGGGACTGCGCAGCTTGCCGCCCGCGGTCACCGGGCCGGTCTCCGGTCTGTCCACCCCTCCCCCACAGTCTTAACATGGCGCCGCGGAGTCCCCAAACCTCCCCTAGCAATATTTACTACAAAACAACTTAACCACCCGCCTTTATTTTCAGCAGCCAGCTAGGTATGCATTCAAATCCGGCATCTAGGTATGCAATCATTGGATGTTGTTGTAACGTTAATTCCCCACGTAAAATATATCATAACTTTGAGAAAGTGTGTAACTTGTAAATAGCCCCCCTGGCTTTCACCGAATAACGTTAGACGAACCAAGTCTCGCTAGCTAGCGTAGCAAGTGCGTTATTTTTTGTCAAATTTGAGCTAACATTAGACAACTACACAAAAAACACATGGCGAACTTCCAACTTAATCGCATCCAACGTTACAACACTGAAACGTGTAGCTTCATCTAAAAAAAGACATTAAACTAGCCAATTTGCCAAACTAGCTAACAACTTACTGTTAGCTTAACATGCTAGCCCACCCAAACCCCGATTCACACAATAACGTGTTCCTGTACCTAACTAGGATGGCCATCTGGCCAATTTACCACAAAACAATGTTATACGACACGACTTCCCTCATTTGTGTGTGTGTTTGTGGTTATAGTAATTTGGGCGGTTAGCAAAGGTTGCTTGTTACCTAGCTAACGTTGCACAAGGCGCCACTTAGTAGGTACCAGCTTGAGAAAAAAAAATCTGTCGATGTGCCCTTGAGCAAGGCACTTAACCCTAATTGCTCCTGTAAGTCGCTCTGGATAAGAGCGTCTGCTAAAATGACTAAAAAATGTAAAAATGTCCCCGCTTGGCTAGGCTAGGCTAGTTAGCCAGCTAAAGCGCGGCCTAAAACTGCCCCATGTGCTGCCGCTTTGTTCTGGGGGGGGGGGACACTAATACACACACAATACATTAGAAAAAATAACATTTTGGTCCAATACAATTATTCCCGTTTAAAACTAAACCTATAATAGGCTAGCTACATAAAACTTGAATAAAATCACTGGCAGATCTATAGCAATGAGTTGATAAGGCGCTGGAGACAAGTTAAAGAGGGCAACACGCTTTTCAAATCTCCCTCATTCTCCACTATGGAGGAGAGGTCTGCCATGCGTCTCTCATGTTATTACTACACTGTTTTCCCTCACTAACCTCTCGGCTTTAGGACGCTAGGCAGGTTACCTAGTCATGTTAAATGTGCCATGCGTCTCTCATGTTATTACTACACTGTTTTCCCTCACTAACCTCTCGGCTTTAGGACGCTAGGCAGGTTACCTAGTCATGTTAAATGTGCCATGCGTCTCTCATGTTATTACTACACTGTTTTCCTCACTAACCTCTCGGGTTTAGGACGCTAGGCACATTACCTAGTCATGTTAAATGTGCCATGCGTCTCTCATGTTATTACTACACTGTTTTCCCTCACTAACCTCTCGGCTTTAGGACGCTAGGCAGGTTACCTAGTCATGTTAAATGTGCCATGCGTCTCTCATGTTATTACTACACTGTTTTCCTCACTAACCTCTCGGGTTTAGGACGCTAGGCAGATTACCTAGTCATGTTAAATGTGCCATGCGTCTCTCATGTTATTACTACACTGTTTTCCCTCACTAACCTCTCGGCTTTAGGACGCTAGGCAGGTTACCTAGTCATGTTAAATGTGCCATGCGTCTCTCATGTTATTACTACACTGTTTTCCCTCACTAACCTCTCGGGTTTAGGACGCTAGGCAGATTACCTAGTCATGTTAAATGTGCCATGCGTCTCTCATGTTATTACTACACTGTTTTCCCTCACTAACCTCTCGGGTTTAGGACGCTAGGCAGATTACCTAGTCATGTTAAATGTGCCATGCGTCTCTCATGTTATTACTACACTGTTTTCCCTCACTAACCTCTCGGCTTTAGGACGCTAGGCAGGTTACCTAGTCATGTTAAATGTGCCATGCGTCTCTCATGTTATTACTACACTGTTTTCCTCACTAACCTCTCGGGTTTAGGACGCTAGGCAGATTACCTAGTCATGTTAAATGTGCCATGCAATTAACCTCACAGTTTCCGAACCCATGTATCCTGCTAAAACAGGAAAAAAATAGTTCCTTGTCAATAACATGAGCTTAGCAAAGACACTCACCGCTGAAATCCACCATCTTCGCCCAATTGCGTGGATTTACCGTTGAATGTTTCGACTGTGTGTAGAGGGGGGGGGGGGGAAAAAAAAAAAATCTTGCAACTACTTCGTACACTTTTAACGTGGGCTAGAAAATATATTACCAAACTCGAGTCCAAATGAGAGAACATGTGTCTAGCGCTGTAATTCGGGATATTATTGATGGATACCGAAAGTGGCGCGAACACGACCTATCGGTCCCCATGTGGGTGAATGAAGGGCGGTTCCCGCTGAACGTCAATATCTAGATACAACCCCCTGCTCTCATTAGCATACGTCAACTACGTAGCTACAGCCCCCTACTCTCGCATTAGCATACGTCAACTACATAGCTACAACCCCCTACTCTCTCATTAGCATACGTCAACTACGTAGCTACAGCCCCCTACTCTCTCATTAGCATACATCAACTACAAAGCTACAACCCCCAACTCTCTCATTAGCATACGTCAACTACGTACCCGCAACTCTCTCATTAGCATACATCAACTACGGTACTTCTGATCCCACCCTCTGTTTCATGGATTTCATTAAGTATGGATTTCAATTACTTTTGAGTCTTTTGTCAATTGTATTACACTGGGCTGAACTACGCTCCAATGTATTTTGTAACAAGATACTTTCGAGAGCTGTAATTTGTATTTTCAAAATACAAAATACTTTTCTATACCATTAAAAAAAAAATAGAGGTTCACATTTTGTTGCCCCCTTTCACCCTGCATTAATAAAATGCCATTTAGCAGACGCTTTTATCCAAAGCAATTTACAGTCATGTGCGCATACATTTCTACGTATGGGTGGTCACAGGGATCGAACCCACTACCCTGGCGTTACAAGCGCCGTGCTCTACCAATTGAGCTACAGAGGACCACCATTGGTATCAGAAGTCTGACGGATATTGATTGAACACGGATCCTGATGGCGCTATGGTGTGATAAGAGCTTCCGCTAAATGAACTAAATATAAATGGAAATGTAAAAATGAACAATTGTAAAGCGTGCTGAGTATTATTCTAATGAGCTCCGCCCCGAAACAAGGCCAGTAATTATACCCAGTGTGCTTTGCAGTTCATTTTGGTATGTTCATTTTCAAATATACGTTTACATTTTGGTCATTTAGCAGACATTCTTATCCAGAGTGACTTGCTCAACTAAGGTAGACAAACAACAACAACATCATCACAGTCATAGCAGGTAAAACGTTTTTGTAACCTTTACTGAGAATGTTGTTGCTGTTTTTTCATTTTCTTTTTTCATTTCACCTTTATTTAACCAGGGAAGCCAGTTGAGAACAAGTTCTCATTTACAACTGCGACCTGGCCAAGATAAAGCAAAGCAGTGCGATAAAAACAATACAGAGTTACATATGGGGTAAAAAAAAAAACAATTTGCAAATCTTGCAAATCTATTTGTGTATTTTAAAATAAAATAAAACATGTATTTTAATTAAAGTATTTTATAGTTTATTTTGATACATTGATGTTTATGGTATTTTGTAATTGTATTTATTTAGTCATTTTTGTCCATCCCCGCCCTCTGCAAATGTTCCTTCGCTATCTGGGATCCTTGGGACGTTCATACCACATTGAAGTTGAAATGTAAAATGGTTAGGGTTAGGGTTTAGGGTTTAGGGTTAGGGTTAGGGTTAGGGTTTAGGGTTTAGGGTTAGGGTTTAGGGTTTAGGGTTTAGGGTTTAGGGTTAGGGTTAGGGTTTAGGGTTTAGGGTTAGGGTTTAGGGTAGGGACTTCCCAAGGATCCCGGGTTGCACGGACCCTCAGCCAATCCCCCAAAATTGTTAGTAGCCAAATTAGTTTGACAGAAAATGACCTAACTGAGTGGATGCTGTTTTTTATTTATTTACTGAATGCAAACTATGCATTAGATAGGCTATATTTATACTACATATCTATTCAATCGGATTGTTATATGTGTTTTGTTTAACATCGGATAAAATAGCTGTATAACAAATTATAACAAAATAATGTGTAACTGGAATTGGCAAAATCTGACGTGGTTTATTCCCAAACTTGTTTTCCCACGCAGAACGTAAGAACAAAATAAAAAAAAACATTAAAAAAAACATGGTGGCTAAATAACTGGAAAAACGTGCAAAAACAATTATGATGAAATAAAAAGTCGTTTGAAATGTGAAATTGTGTTCTACAAGTCTGGATTAGATCAAAATCCATTAAAATTATAATCCCATAAACCTATAAATGAGGTTGACATATTAATCCAATAGCCTCTTCCCAATCCCATGTTTGGTAATTTGCACCAATGTACTTCGATTTGTTCAATAGATGCGGTCCCTCTGTAGCTCAGCTGGTAGAGCACGGCGCTTGTAACACCAAGGTAGTGGGTTCGATCCCCGGGACCACCCACACACACAAAAAATGTATGCACGCATGACTGTAAGTCGCTTTGGATAAACGCGTCTGCTAAATGGCATATTATTATTATAGAGATGTTTAATGACATGTTCCATCGTCTAAATCTGACACAATTATTATTGACAGTTATTTTCCACCATTACTTCTGCACTCTTATGGTAATGCTGCATTGTAATTACTGCTTAATTCGGTAACATGTCCTATACCTATTTAAACGTACGCCACAATTTACCTCATAAATTACATTGTGTGGTCATTTTCAAATGATACTTAGAAATGCACAATTAGAGTGTAAATCCTTGTAAAAACATTGAGGTTTTATTATTTATTGTAACCTGGCAGTAAAGATTCTAGTAGACCCACCACTAGAGGGCCTCAGCGAACCGAGAAAATGTACAGAGCTTCTCTCTCAGACGCACTCAAACAGCGTCCCACCTACCCACATCGTGAATGTTATTTCACAATATCACTGTTTCTGCTTCAACGGCTAAATATGCCAGTGAGAGTTTCAGAGATGGAAGGAGAAGTCTGTATTCTTTACTACTCATTTAGAATGATCGTCTTTACCAGACTGGTGTTATTGATTATTGATCTATGAATAGGAACTTATTTTCCTATACAGAATATTCACACATAAAAAAAACGGACTCAATTACAGTATATCATTAATATAAAACCTGTCTGCTTCGAACCTCAAGTTTTTGGACTGTTTCATCTCCTGTGGCAGTATTGATTCATTATTGTTAGTGGTGTCTGGATTGTAACCTCTCTCCCCACTCCCACACACAGCCTTTAAAAAAATAAATAATATAATATGTCACTTAGCAGACACTTTTATCCAAAGCGACTTACAGTCATGTGTGCATACATTTTTACGTATGGGTGGTCCCGGGGATCGAACCCACTACCCTGGTGTTACAAGCGCCGTGCTCTACCAATTCAGCTACAGAGGACCACGATTCCAGGCTGTATCACAAACGGCCGTGATTGGGAGTCCCATAGGGCGGCGCACAATTGGCCCAGCGTTGTCCGGGTTTGGCCGGGGTAGGCCGTCGTTGTAAATAAGAATTTGTTCTTAACTGACTTGCCTAGTTAAATAAAGGTTAAATAAAATAAAATAAACAGCTTCTATCTCCAGACTATCAGACTGATAAACAGCTTCTATCTCCAGGCCATCAGACTGATAAACAGCTTCTATCTCCAGACCATCATACTGATAAACAGCTTCTATCTCCAGACCATCAGACTGATAAACAGCTTCTATCTCCATCAGACTGATAAACAGCTTCTATCTCCAGGCCATCAGACTGATAAACAGCTTCTATCTCCATCAGACTGATAAACAGCTTCTATCTCCAGACCATCAGACTGATAAACAGCTTCTATCTCCAGGCCATCAGACTGATTAACAGCTTCTATCTCCATCAGACTGATAAACAGCTTCTATCTCCAGACCATCAGACTGATAAACAGCTTCTATCTCCAGACCATCAGACTGATAAACAGCTTCTATCTCCATCAGACTGATAAACAGCTTCTATCTCCAGGCCATCAGACTGATAAACAGCTTCTATCTCCATCAGACTGATAAACAGCTTCTATCTCCAGGCCATCAGACTGATAAACAGCTTCTATCTCCAGGCCATCAGACTGATAAACAGCTTCTATCTCCAGACCATCAGACTGATAAACAGCTTCTATCTCCAGACCATCAGAGTGATAAACAGCTTCTATCTCCAGACCATCAGACTGTTAAACAGCTTCTATCTCCAGACCATCAGACTGATAAACAGCTTCTATCTCCAGACCATCAGACTGATAAACAGCTTCTATCTCCAGGCCATCAGACTGATAAACAGCTTCTATCTCCAGGCCATCAGACTGATAAACAGCTTCTATCTCCAGACCATCAGACTGATAAACAGCTTCTATCTCCAGGCCATCAGACTGATAAACAGCTTCTATCTCCAGACCATCAGACTGATAAACAGCTTCTATCTCCAGGCCATCAGACTGATAAACAGCTTCTATCTCCATCAGACTGATAAACAGCTTCTATCTCCATCAGACTGATAAACAGCTTCTATCTCCAGACCATCAGACTGATAAACAGCTTCTATCTCCAGGCCATCAGACTGATAAACAGCTTCTATCTCCAGACCATCAGACTGATAAACAGCTTCTATCTCCATCAGACTGATAAACAGCTTCTATCTCCAGACCATCAGACTGATAAACAGCTTCTACCTCCATCAGACTGATAAACAGCTTCTATCTCCAGACCATCATACTGATAAACAGCTTCTATCTCCATCAGACTGATAAACAGCTTCTATCTCCAGACCATCAGACTGATAAACAGCTTCTATCTCCAGACCATCAGACTGATAAACAGCTTCTATCTCCATCAGACTGATAAACAGCTTCTATCTCCATCAGACTGATAAACAGCTTCTATCTCCAGACCATCAGACTGATAAACAGCTTCTACCTCCATCAGACTGATAAACAGCTTCTATCTCCAGACCATCATACTGATAAACAGCTTCTATCTCCATCAGACTGATAAACAGCTTCTATCTCCAGACCATCAGACTGATAAACAGCTTCTATCTCCAGACCATCAGACTGATAAACAGCTTCTATCTCCAGACCATCAGACTGATAAACAGCTTCTATCTCCAGGCCATCAGACTGATAAACAGCTTCTATCTCCAGACCATCAGACTGATAAACAGCTTCTATCTCCAGACCATCAGACTGATAAACAGCTTCTATCTCCAGACCATCAGACTGATAAACAGCTTCTATCTCCAGGCCATCAGACTGATAAACAGCTTCTATCTCCAGGCCATCAGACTGATAAACAGCTTCTATCTCCATCAGACTGATAAACAGCTTCTATCTCCAGACCATCAGACTGATAAACAGCTTCTATCTCCAGGCCATCAGACTGATAAACAGCTTCTATCTCCATCAGACTGATAAACAGCTTCTATCTCCATCAGACTGATAAACAGCTTCTATCTCCAGGCCATCAGACTGATAAACAGCTTATATCTCCATCAGACTGATAAACAGCTTCTATCTCCAGACCATCAGACTGATAAACAGCTTCTATCTCCAGACCATCAGACTGATAAACAGCTTCTATCTCCAGACCATCAGACTGATAAACAGCTTCTATCTCCAGACCATCAGACTGATAAACAGCTTCTATCTCCAGACCATCAGACTGATAAAGAGCTTCTATCTCCATCAGACTGATAAACAGCTTCTATCTCCAGGCCATCATACTGATAAACAGCTTCTATCTCCATCAGACTGATAAACAGCTTCTATCTCCAGACCATCAGACTGATAAACAGCTTCTATCTCCAGGCCATCAGACTGATAAACAGCTTCTATCTCCAGACCATCAGACTGATAAACAGCTTCTATCTCCATCAGACTGATAAACAGCTTCTATCTCCATCAGACTGATAAACAGCTTCTATCTCCAGGCCATCAGACTGATAAACAGCTTCTATCTCCAGGCCATCAGACTGATAAACAGCTTCTATCTCCAGACCATCAGACTGATAAACAGCTTCTATCTCCAGACCATCAGACTGATAAACAGCTTCTATCTCCAGACCATCAGACTGATAAACAGCTTCTATCTCCAGACCATCAGAGTGATAAACAGCTTCTATCTCCAGGCCATCAGACTGATAAACAGCTTCTATCTCCAGACCATCAGACTGATAAACAGCTTCTATCTCCAGGCCATCAGACTGATAAACAGCTTCTATCTCCAGACCATCAGACTGATAAACAGCTTCTATCTCCAGGCCATCAGACTGATAAACAGCTTCTATCTCCAGACCATCAGACTGATAAACAGCTTCTATCTCCAGACCATCAGACTGATAAACAGCTTCTATCTCCAGACCATCAGACTGATAAACAGCTTCTATCTCCAGACCATCAGACTGATAAATAGCTTCTATCTCCAGGCCATCAGACTGATAAACAGCTTCTATCTCCAGGCCATCAGACTGATAAACAGCTTCTATCTCCAGGCCATCAGACTGATAAACAGCTTCTATCTCCAGGCCATCAGACTGATAAACAGCTTCTATCTCCAGACCATCAGACTGATAAACAGCTTCTATCTCCAGGCCATCAGACTGATAAACAGCTTCTATCTCCATCAGACTGATAAACAGCTTCTATCTCCATCAGACTGATAAACAGCTTCTATCTCCAGGCCATCAGACTGATAAACAGCTTCTATCTCCATCAGACTGATAAACAGCTTCTATCTCCATCAGACTGATAAACAGCTTCTATCTCCAGACCATCAGACTGATAAACAGCTTCTATCTCCAGGCCATCAGACTGATAAACAGCTTCTATCTCCAGGCCATCAGACTGATAAACAGCTTCTATCCCCAGGCCATCAGACTGATAAACAGCTTCTATCTCCAGACCATCAGACTGATAAACAGCTTCTATCTCCAGACCATCAGACTGATAAACAGCTTCTATCTCCAGGCCATCAGACTGATAAACAGCTTCTATCTCCAGGCCATCAGACTGATAAACAGCTTCTATCTCCAGGCCATCAGACTGATAAACAGCTTCTATCTCCAGGCCATCAGACTGATAAACAGCTTCTATCTCCAGACCATCAGACTGATAAACAGCTTCTATCTCCAGGCCATCAGACTGATAAACAGCTTCTATCTCCATCAGACTGATAAACAGCTTCTATCTCCATCAGACTGATAAACAGCTTCTATCTCCAGGCCATCAGACTGATAAACAGCTTCTATCTCCATCAGACTGATAAACAGCTTCTATCTCCATCAGACTGATAAACAGCTTCTATCTCCAGACCATCAGACTGATAAACAGCTTCTATCTCCAGGCCATCAGACTGATAAACAGCTTCTATCTCCAGGCCATCAGACTGATAAACAGCTTCTATCTCCAGGCCATCAGACTGATAAACAGCTTCTATCTCCAGACCATCAGACTGATAAACAGCTTCTATCTCCATCAGACTGATAAACAGCTTCTATCTCCAGACCATCAGACTGATAAACAGCTTCTATCTCCATCAGACTGATAAACAGCTTCTATCTCCATCAGACTGATAAACAGCTTCTATCTCCAGACCATCAGAGTGATAAACAGCTTCTATCTCCAGACCATCAGACTGATAAACAGCTTCTATCTCCATCAGACTGATAAACAGCTTCTATCTCCAGACCATCAGACTGATAAACAGCTTCTATCTCCATCAGACTGATAAACAGCTTCTATCTCCATCAGACTGATAAACAGCTTCTATCTCCAGACCATCAGAGTGATAAACAGCTTCTATCTCCAGACCATCAGACTGTTAAACAGTCATCACTAGCCGGCCTCCGACCAATCTCGTACCCCGAACTTTAGTCACTGTTACTAGCTGGCTACCACCCGGTTCTCTACCCTGCACCTTAGAGACTGCTGCCCTATATACATACAGTCATTGAACACTGGTCACTTGAATAATGTTTCCATACTGTTTTACCCACTTCATATGTATTTACTGTATTCTAGTCATGGTTCATCCTATATAACTACTGCTGTCCACTTCATATATACACTGCTCCAAAAAATAAAGGGATCACTAAAATAACACATCCTAGATCTGAATGAATGAAATAATCTTATTAAATACTTTTTTCTTTACATAGTTGAATGTGCTGACAACAAAATCACACAAAAATTATCAATGGAAATCAAATGTATCAACCCATGGAGGTCTGGATTTGGAGTCACCCTCAAAATTAAAGTGGAAAACCACACTACAGGCTGATCCAACTTTGATGTAATGTCCTTAAAACAAGTCAAAATGAGGCTCAGTAGTGTGTGTGGCCTCCACGTGCCTGTATGACCTCCCTACAACGCCTGGGCATGCTCCTGATGAGGTGGCAGATGGTCTCCTGAGGGATCTCCTCCCAGACCTGGACTAAAGCATCCGCCAACTCCTGGACAGTCTGTGGTGCAACGTGGCGTTGGTGGATGGAGCGAGACATGATGTCCCAGATGTGCTCAATTGGATTCAGGTCTGGGGAACGGGCGGGCCAGTCCATAGCATCAATGCCTTCCTCTTGCAGGAACTGCTGACACACTCCAGCCACATGAGGTCTAGCATTGTCTTGCATTAGGAGGAACCCAGGGCCAACCGCACCAGCATATGGTCTCACAAGGGGTCTGAGGATCTCATCTCGGTACCTAATGGCAGTCAGGCTACCTCTGGCGAGCACATGGAGGGCTGTGCGGCCCCCCAAAGAAATGCCACCCCACACCATGACTGACCCACCGCCAAACCGGTCATGCTGGAGGATGATGCAGGCAGCAGAACGTTCTCCACGGCGTCTCCAGACTCTGTCACGTCTGTCACATGTGCTCAGTGTGAACCTGCTTTCATCTGTGAAGAGCACAGGGCGCCAGTGGCGAATTTGCCAATCTTGGTGTTCTCTGGCAAATGCCAAACGTCCTGCACGGTGTTGGGCTGTAAGCACAACCCCCACCTGTGGCCGTCGGGCCCTCATACCACCCTCATGGAGTCTGTTTCTGACCGTTTGAGCAGACACATGCACATTTGTGGCCTGCTGGAGGTCATTTTGCAGGGCTCTGGCAGTGCTCCTCCTGCTCCTCCTTGCACAAAGGCGGAGGTAGCAGTCCTGCTGCTGGGTTGTTGCCCTCCTACGGCCTCCTCCACGTCTCCTGATGTACTGGCCTGTCTCCTGGTAGCGCCTCCATGCTCTGGACACTACGCTGACAGACACAGCAAACCTTCTTGCCACAGCTCGCATTGATGTGCCATCCTGGATGAGCTGCACTACCTGAGCCACTTGTGTGGGTTGTAGACTCCGTCTCATGCTACCACTAGAGTGAAAGCACCGCCAGCATTCAAAAGTGACCAAAACATCAGCCAGGAAGCATAGGAACTGAGAAGTGGTCTGTGGTCACCAACTGCAAAACCAGTCCTTTATTGGGGGTGTCTTGCTAATTGCCTATAATTTCCACCTGTTGTCTATTTCATTTGCACAACAGCATGTGAAATGTATTGTCAATCAGTGTTGCTTCCTAAGTGGACAGTTTGATTTCACAGAAGTGTGATTGACTTGGAGTTACATTGTGTTGTTTAAGTGTCCACTTCATTTGTATATACTGTATTCTAGTCATGGTTCATCCTATATAACTACTGCTGTCCACTTCATATGTATATATAATATCACCATGTGTTCCTCTACATCCACCCAGGAATAACCCATTCTGGCTGGGTTAGGAGTTGAGGCTGGAAATATTGACGTACAGTTGAACTCAGAAGTTTACATACACCTTAGCCAAATACATTTCAACTCAGTTTTTCACAACTTCCTGACTGATGTCTTGAGATGTTGCTTCAACATATCCACATAATTTTCCTTCCTCATAATGCCATCTATTTTGTGAAGTGCACCAGTTCCTCCTGCAGAAAAGCACCCCCACAGCATGATGCTGCCACCCCCGTGCTTCACGGTTGGGATGGTGTTCTTCGGCTTGCAAGCAAACCCCTTTTTCCTCCATACATAACGATGGTCATTATGGCCAAACAGTTCTATTTTTGTTTAATCAGACCAGAGGACATTTCTCCAAAAAGTACGATCTTTGTCCCCATGTGCAGTTGCAAACCGTAGTCTGGCTTTTTTTATGGCGGTTTTGGAGCAGTGGCTTCTTCCTTGCTGAGCGGCCATTCAGGTTATGTTGATATAGGACTCGTTTTACTGTGAATATAGATAATTTTGTAACTGTTTCATCCAAGATCTTTACAAGGTCCTTTGCTGTTGTTCTGGGATTGATTTGCACTTTTCGCACCAAAGTACGTTCATCTCTAGGAGACAGAACGCGTCTCCTACCTGAGCGGTATGACGGCTGCGTGGTCCCATGGTGTTTATACTTGCGTACTATTGTTTGTACAGATGAACGTGGGACCTTCAGGCGTTTGGAAATTGCTCCCAAGGATGAACCAGACTTGTGGAGGTCTACACATTTTTTTCTGAGGTCTTGGGTGATTTCTTTTGATTTTCCCATGATATCAAGCAAAGAGGCACTGAGTTTGAAGGTATGCCTTGAAATACATCCACAGGTACACCTCCAATTGACTCAAATGATGTCAATTAGCCTATCAGAAGCTTCTAAAGCCATGACATCATTTTCTGGAATTTTCCAAGCTGTTTAAAAGCACAGTCAACTTAGTGTATGTAAACTTCTGACCCACTGGAATTGTGATACAGTGAATTATTAGTGAAATAATCTGTCTGTAAACAATTGTTGGAAAAAGTACTTGTGTCATGCACAAAGTAGATGTCCTAACCGACTTGCCAAAACTATAGTTTGTTAACAAGAAATTTGTGGAGTGGTTGAAAAACGAGTTTTAATGACTCCAACCTAAGTGTATGTAAACTTCCGACTTCAACTATACATTGAACACTGGTCACTTTAATAATGTTTACATACTGTTTTACCCACTTCATATGTATATACTGTATTCTAGTCATGGTTCATCCTATATAACTACTGCTGTCCACTCCATATGTATATACTGTATTCTAGTCATGGTTCATCCTATATAACTACTGCTGTCCACTTCATATGTATATACTGTATTCTAGTCATGGTTCATCCTATATAACTACTGCTGTCCACTTCATATGTATATACTGTATTCTAGTCATGGTTCATCCTATATAACTACTGCTGTCCACTTCATATGTATATACTGTATTCTAGTCATGGTTCATCCTATATAACTACTGCTGTCCACTTCATATGTATATATAATATCACCATGTGTTCCTCTACATCCACCCAGAAATAACCCATTCTGGCTGGGTTAGGAGTTGAGGCTGGAAATATTGACGTACAGTTGAACTCAGAAGTTTACATACACCTTAGCCAAATACATTTCAACTCAGTTTTTCACAACTTCCTGACTGATGTCTTGAGATGTTGCTTCAACACATCCACATAATTTTCCTTCCTCATGATGCCATCTATTTTGTGAAGTGCACCAGTTCCTCCTGCAGAAAAGCACCCCCACAGCATGATGCTGCCACCCCCGTGCTTCACGGTTGGGATGGTGTTCTTCGGCTTGCAAGCCTTCCCCTTTTTCCTCCAAACATAACGATGGTCATTATGGCCAAACAGTTATATTTTTGTTTAATCAGACCAGAGGACATTTCTCCAAAAAGTACGATATTTGTCCCCATGTGCAGTTGCAAACCGTAGTCTGGCTTTTTTTATGGCGGTTTTGGAGCAGTGGCTTCTTCCTTGCTGAGCGGCCTTTCAGGTTATGTTGATATAGGACTCGTTTTACTGTGAATATAGATAATTTTGTAACTGTTTCATCCAAGATCTTTACAAGGTCCTTTGCTGTTGTTCTGGGATTGATTTGCACTTTTCGCACCAAAGTACGTTCATCTCTAGGAGACAGAACGCGTCTCCTACCTGAGCGGTATGACGGCTGCGTGGTCCCATGGTGTTTATACTTGCGTACTATTTTGTACAGATGAACGTGGGACCTTCAGGCGTTTGGAAATTGCTCCCAAGGATGAACCAGACTTGTGGAGGTCTACACATTTTTTTCTGAGGTCTTGGGTGATTTCTTTTGATTTTCCCATGATGTCAAGCAAAGAGGCACTGAGTTTGAAGGTATGCCTTGAAACACATCCACAGGTACACCTCCAATTGACTCAAATGATGTCAATTAGCCTATCAGAAGCTTCTAAAGCCATGACATCATTTTCTGGATTTTCCCAAGCTGTTTAAAGGCACAGTCAACTTAGTGTATGTAAACTTCTGACCCACTGGAATTGTGATACAGTGAATTATAAGTGAAATAATCTGTCTGTAAACAATTGTTGGAAAAAGTACTTGTGTCATGCACAAAGTAGATGTCCTAACCGACTTGCCAAAACTATAGTTTGTTAACAAGAAATTTGTGGAGTGGTTGAAAAACGAGTTTTAATGACTCCAACCTAAGTGTATGTAAAACTCCGACTTCAACTGTACATTGAACACTGGTCACTTTAATAATGTTTACATACTGTTTTACCCACTTCATATGTATATACTGTATTCTAGTCATGGTTCATCCTATATAACTACTGCTGTCCTCTTCATATGTATATACTGTATTCTAGTCATGGTTCATCCTATATAACTACTGCTGTCCACTTCATATGTATATACTGTATTCTAGTCATGGTTCATCCTATATAACTACTGCTGTCCACTTCATATGTATATACTGTATTCTAGTCATGGTTCATCCTATATAACTACTGCTGTCCACTTGATTTGATTTCTAAAACCCTCTTAGGCTTCACTCCCCCGTATCTGCCAGTCACATTCTGTTAAAGGTCCCCAAATCACACACATCCCTGGGTCGCTCCTCTTTTCAGTTCGCTGCAGCTAGCGACTGGAACGAGCTGCAAAAAACACTCAAACTGGACAGTTTTATCTCCATCTCTTCATTCAAAGACTCAATCATGGACACTCTTACTGCCAGTTGTGGCTGCTTCACGTGATGTATTGTTGTCTCTACCTTCTTGCCCTTTGTGCTGTTGTCTGTTGCCCAATAATGCTTGGACCATGTTTTGTGCTGCTAAACATGTTGTGTTGCTGCCATGTTGTTGTCATGTTGTTGTCATGTTGTTGTCATGTTGTGTTGCTAACATGTTGTTGTCATGTTGTGTTGCTACCATGTTGTTGTCATGTGGTGTTGCTACCATGTTGTTGTCATGTTGTGTTGCTACCATGTTGTTGTCATGTTGTGTTGCTAACATGTTGTTGTCATGTGGTGTTGCTACCATGTTGTGTTGCTACCATGTTGTTGTCATGTTGTGTTGCCACCATGTTGTGTTGCTACCATGTTGTTGTCATGTTGTGTTGCTACCATGTTGTTGTCATGTTGTGTTGCTACCATGTTGTTGTCATGTTGTGTTGCTACCATGTTGTTGTCATGTTGTGTTGCTACCATGTTGTTGTCATGTTGTGTTGCTACCATGTTGTGTTGCTACCATGTTGTTGTCATGTTGTGTTGCTACCATGTTGTTGTCATGTGGTGTTGCTACCATGTTGTTGTCATGTGGTGTTGCTACCATGTTGTTGTCATGTGGTGTTGCTACCATGTTGCTACCATGTTGTGTTGCTACTATGTTGTTGTCATGTTGTGTTGCTACCATGTTGTTGTCATGTGGTGTTGCTACCATGTTGTTGTCATGTTGTGTTGCTAACATGTTGTTGTCATGTGGTGTTGCTACCATGTTGTGTTGCTACCATGTTGTTGTCATGTTGTGTTGCTACCATGTTGTGTTGCTACCATGTTGTTGTCATGTTGTGTTGCTACCATGTTGTTGTCATGTTGTGTTGCTACCATGTTGTTGTCATGTTGTGTTGCTACCATGTTGTTGTCATGTTGTGTTGCTACCATGTTGTTGTCATGTTGTGTTGCTACCATGTTGTTGTCATGTTGTGTTACTACCATGTTGTTGTCATGTGGTGTGGCTACCATGTTGTTGTCATGTGGTGTTGCTACCATGTTGTTGTCATGTTGTGTTGCTACCATGTTGTTGTCATGTTGTGTTGCTACCATGTTGTTGTCATGTTGTGTTGCTACCATGTTGTTGTCATGTTGTGTTGCTACCATGTTGTTGTCATGTTGTGTTGCTACCATGTGGTGTTGCTACCATGTTGTTGTCATGTTGTGTTGCTACCATGTGGTGTTGCTACCATGTTGTTGTCATGTTGTGTTGCTACCATGTTGTTGTCATGTGGTGTTGCTACCATGTGGTGTTGCTACCATGTTGTTGTCATGTTGTGTTGCTACCATGTTGTTGTCATGTGGTGTTGCTACCATGTGGTGGTACTACCATGTTGTTGTCATGTGGTGTTGCTACCATGTTGTTGTCATGTGGTGTTGCTACCATGTTGTTGTCATGTTGTGTTGCTACCATGTTGTTGTCATGTTGTGTTGCTACCATGTTGTTGTCATGTGGTGTTGCTACCATGTTGTTGTCATGTGGTGTGGCTACCATGTTGTTGTCATGTTGTGTTGCTACCATGTTGTTGTCATGTTGTGTTGCTACCATGTTGTTGTCATGTTGTGTTGCTACCATGTTGTTGTCATGTGGTGTTGCTACCATGTTGTTGTCATGTGGTGTTGCTACCATGTTGCTACCATGTTGTGTTGCTACCATGTTGTTGTCATGTGGTGTTGCTGCCATGTTGTTGTCATGTTGTGTTGCTACCATGTGGTGTTGCTACCATGTTGTTGTCATGTTGTGTTGCTACCATGTTGTTGTCATGTGGTGTTGCTACCATGTTGTGTTGCTACCATGTTGTTGTCATGTTGTGTTGCTACCATGTTGTTGTCATGTTGTGTTGTTACCATGTTGTTGTCATGTTGTGTTGCTACCATGTTGTTGTCATGTTGTGTTGCTACCATGTTGTGTTGCTACCATGTTGTCATGTTGTGTTGCTACCATGTTGTTGTCATGTGGTGTTGCTACCATGTTGTTGTCATGTTGTGTTGCTAACATGTTGTTGTCATGTGGTGTTGCTACCATGTTGTGTTGCTACCATGTTGTTGTCATGTTGTGTTGCTACCATGTTGTGTTGCTACCATGTTGTTGTCATGTTGTGTTGCTACCATGTTGTTGTCATGTTGTGTTGCTACCATGTTGTGTTGCTACCATGTTGTTGTCATGTTGTGTTACTACCATGTTGTTGTCATGTGGTGTGGCTACCATGTTGTTGTCATGTGGTGTTGCTACCATGTTGTTGTCATGTGGTGTTGCTACCATGTTGTTGTCATGTTGTGTTGCTACCATGTTGTTGTCATGTTGTGTTGCTACCATGTTGTTGTCATGTTGTGTTGCTGCCATGTTGTTGTCATGTTGTGTTGCTACCATGTGGTGTTGCTACCATGTTGTTGTCATGTTGTGTTGCTACCATGTTGTTGTCATGTTGTGTTGCTACCATGTTGTTGACCCCGTCCCCGCAGGAGGCCTTTTGCCTTTTGGTAGGCCGTCATTGTAAATAAGAATGTGTTCTTAACTGACTTGCCTCGTTAAATAAAAGGTTAAATAAAAATAAATAAAAAATAACTACTGCTATACACACCTTTTATATTCAGATACTGTCTATACACACCATCATAAACATATATATTTATATTCTGGACTCTGACGTTGCTCGTTCATATATTTTAATATTTATTTCTTTTTATTTTGTGGATTATGTGTGTATAGTTTTGTATTGCTAGGTATTACAGCGCTGTTGGAGCTAGAAACACAAGCATATTGCTAGATAAAAAAATAATGATTTATTATTGAAATATTGAAATAGTATTGGCGACTGAGAAAAACAAATTGGTACAATTTAAGACCAAGTGGCAAACAATAATGCAGACACTAGGGATGGAGGTGAGAACATGAGGGTCTGGTCGGGGATGGAGGTGAGAGCATGGGGGTCTGGTCAGGGATGGAGGTGAGAGCATGAGGGTCTGGGCAGGGATGGAGGTGAGAGCATGTAGGTCTGGTTAGGGATGGAGGTGAGAGCATGAGGGTCTGGTCAGGGATGGAGGTGAGAGCATGAGGGTCTGGGTAGGGATGGAGGTGAGAGCATGTAGGTCTGGTCGGGGATGGAGGTGAGAGCATGAGGGTCTGGTCAGGGATGGAGGTGAGATCATGAGGGTCTGGTCGGGGATGGAGGTGAGAGCATGAGGGTCTGGTCAGGGATGGAGGTGAGAGCATGAGGGTCTGGTCGGGGATGGAGGTGAGAGCATGAGGGTCTGGTCAGGGATGGAGGTGAGAGCATGAGGGTCTGGTCAGGGATGGAGGTGAGAGCATGAGGGTCTGGTCAGGGATGGAGGTGAGAGCATGAGGGTCTGGTCAGGGATGGAGGTGAGAGCATGGGGGTCTGGGCAGATGAGATCAGTGGAGGCTGCTGAGGGGAGGACGGCTCATAATAATGGGTTTGATGTATCAGATACCATTCCACGGATTCCACTGCAGCCATTACCACGAGCCCATCCTCCCAAATTAAGGTGCCACCAACCTCCTGTGGATGAGATGTAGTCGTTATTTGTGTGCTGTCATAAAGTTAATGTTCCCGTGTGTATGTTTGTGTCTAGGAAAAAAATTTAAAACATGAGAGAAAAAAAATATGATCAAAATAAAGTTTTTTAATGTATATTAATTAGTATGCATAGTCTTTCTACATATTCATATGGATTATTATACCTAATCTTTCTTCATATTCATATGGATTAGTATGCATAATCTTTCTACATTTTGTATTCATATGGATTAGTATGCATAATCTTTCTACATTTTGTATTCATATGGATTAGTATGCATAATCTTTCTACATTTTGTATTCATATGGATTTCAATATTGTGAAACTAAACTAAATCTGATAATGAAATAAAGAAAGAGAAACATTTCTATACATTTGCATTATTTTTTTTTGTTTTTTGTCCTTTTAGCAGACGCTCTTATCCAGAGCGACTTACAGTTAGTGAGTCGATACATTATTCATACTGGCCCCCCGTGGGAAACGAACCCACAACCCTGGCGTTGCAAGCGCCACGCTCTACCAACTGAGCTACAATGAACTCATTCAGTCATTGAACTCTTCTCAGAGCACTGAGGCAGGACACTGAGGCAGGACACTGAGGCAGGACACTGAGGCAGGACACTGAGGCAGGACACTGAGGCAGGACACTGAGGCAGGACACTGAGACAGGACACTGAGACAGGACACTGAGGGGATTCTCTGATGCTACAGGACACTGAGGCAGGACACTGAGGCAGGACACTGAGGCAGGACACTCATGTTCCTGTGCTCCTAAAATGGCCGCCGGCAGTCAGGCTCCTCCCCCTGTGGGGCGTGACCAGGAGACAGGCGCTCTGAGTGTTCTGTTGTGTTCTGCCTGTAGAAGCAAGACCCCTATCGTCCCTCATCGACCTGGGGTCAACCCTGGGGTCAACCCTGGGGTCAACACCGCTCACCTCTCCCTCTTTCTTTGAGCATTCAGCTGTGAAACCTCACGAGACAAAACGTCTCACAACACAGGAGCAAGCAGTGGCTGACTTACCATCAGGCAGACGAGGCAATTGCCTCAGGCCTCACATCATCAGTCCTCACATCATCAGTCCTCACATAATCAGGCCTCACATCATCAGGCCTCACATAATCAGGCCTCACATCATCAGGCCTCACATCATCAGGCCTCACATCATCAGGCCTCACATCATCAGGCCTCACATAATCAGGCCTCACATCATCAGGCCTCACATCATCAGGCCTCACATCATCAGGCCTCACATCATCAGTCCTCACATCACCAGTCCTCACATCATCAGGCCTCACATCATCAGGCCTCACATCACCAGTCCTCACATCATCAGGCCTCACATAATCAGGCCTCACACCATCAGTCCTCACATAATCAGGCCTCACATAATCAGGCCTCACACCATCAGTCCTCACATAATCAGGCATCACATCATCAGGCCTCACATCACCAGGCGGTGAACTGGACATAATTAAAACAAATAATACCAGTAATACATATGCAAATATAATTTATACTCCTCTCAAGGCCCCCCATCCTCCTCTCGAGGCCCCCCCGCCCTCCTCTCGAGGCCCCCCACCCTCCTCTCGAGGACCCCCATCCTCCTCCTGAGGCCCCTCAGACTGGCCTCTGCCTGGGGCCTCCAAATCGTTAAGTGGGACCGGGTAACTTCAGAACACACTCCACACTTCCAAATCAAATTAGCCTGTGAGGTCA